>NC_142635.1:11013409-11316439 GCF_059453375.1 Lepisosteus platostomus | reverse complement strand
CTCACAGCCACAAATAGGGCATATTTCCCTAGAAGCCAGTTACCCTACCAGCATGCTTTTGGACTGTGGGAGGAACCCGGAGGGAACCCACGTGAGCACAGGGATAAGGTACAAACTCCGTGCCGGGTGTGCACAGGCAGTGATGATTAAAAATGCTCAATGTTGCACTTGGCTGTAGCCACCTGAATTGGTCTGGACTCATCTTGCCATGAATCAGTGACTTGCCTGTGCACCATTGTTTCTCTTCTTACCTGCCAAATGTATCACTTTGTGACACTGCTTCATGTCCATGTGAAATCATGTTGGTGCTTTCAGAAGCAGTTCTTTATCGACACATTCTGAAGAAAAGCATCATATTTATTGGCTGTAATGCAGAGCAACAGTCTCTGCATTACAGTCCATGTGAACTGGGGAAAACAGCTCTTGAAACGTTTTGTGTAAGACTTGCATTCCAAAGGACATGTGTTGTCTTCTCCCTTAGACAAAGAGAGCCAGTACTTGGTGAACACGACTGCTGCAAGTCCAGTTTTGCCATGACCTGCCTGTTGCTGAAGCTTCACTTCAGCGGGATTTGCTCTGTTTCCACAGCCGGTAAGTGTTGTCACTGTGCTCTTGGTTTGCTTAGAAGCAGCTCTTTATTGAAACCAGGCATATGTTTTGTGTTTTTGGTTTTAGAAATAGCAGGACCCCCAAAAGTTATATTGCTCTTAAGAAATAATTGAAGGTGAAGAAATTAACATTACTGCTATTACATAGAAGTTTTATGGTGTATCTGTAGTGAGATGAGGTTGTGTTCTGCCATCCGGTCAGACCACAACAATATGCATTAATTATGGGAAATAATTGAAGAGAAACAGATGCTTGAAGTGGTTTTGTAGCCCCATGTTTTTCTTTTAGTGTAATGTTTTTAAGTTTCACTTGTTGAAGTGGAAACAATGTTTCCTTGGGTGAGGGCATGAGGGCTCTTTCAGCTTGGGAACAAACAGGTATGACATGGAGGTCATTGGCTTCATTTTCCCTGTTTACTTTTGCCTCTCAAGGTGCAGAAAGTGTTGAGCAGCCCACCCCTGAAGCTTGATTCACCACGAAGAGAAGCCAAAAGTGTTTCCCAAGACCTTTTAAGCCAGGTAAGACATTCGTTTTTTTGCTGTAAGTGTGTGGAATAATGTCGGTATAGTCTTCCTGGGCTGGAAGTTCTCGGTTTTGTTCTGTAGAAAAAGAAACCTGTAGCTCCTGTGAATCCCAAAGCTCTTGCCAGACTGATTCTTCAGTTTGTGTGGCAAAAGAGAGGCCTCTGTGACAGCTGTCACCCCGCTGTATCGTTCACACGTGTCTGAGGGATTTATGTGTTGAACCTGATCAGATTAGCTAGATCTAAGAGATGCTTTCTTGATCCATATGCATTGTCTCCAACAGCAACCCACATAGTCTTTGTGAAACTCATTTTTCTTGTAGTAAATACAAGAAAATACAAGGATTCGCTGCAGGAATCCTACAGTACATTATTCAACTCGTACTTCAGAACATTCAGGCTCTCCTGTCATTTTACGTCGTCAGGGCTTTTTCACATCTTTCCACACCTTACAGTGGCTATCAAAGGTATTCACCCCCCATCTGGGGCTTTTCTTCTGGCTGTCAGAATCTGCATGGCCATCCCCCAGTACTGCTGTTGTATGCAAATAGGGAGTTTTCGTATAGAAGTGTGGTGCTGTTTTTTTTTTTTGCACTGAGGTTATTATTGTATTGATTGTGCAATTTAGACTCGTGATGGCTGGGAGTTACCTGAACATTTAGGTGAAGTCGGTATTTGACCACCCAAAACGTATAAATCAAAAACTGCCTTTGAGCTGCCACATTGTTTTAACACAGGATGGTTCCCAGCCTTTTCTGACTTCATGACAAAGTGCTCTTGGTTATGGTGGCACGTTTCTTGCCTAGTTTTTATGTGCGTTTCCAAACAGCCTGTTTGTTAACAGTTGAGGACTACAGACTCATTTTAAGTGTCTTAGGAAAAGAGCTTTGTGCCTTCCCAGACTTTTACCTGTGATGCGAAATGTATTTTTTTGGAAATGCATATCCAATATGTGTCGTGTAGTAATCTTCTAGCTTGCTAAAGTTTTTAACTGTGCCAGTAATGAATGGGACTTTTTGAAAAGTGTTGAGTTGCCTGACGTTGGCGAAAAAGCCATTTGTTGACAAGTAAGCCAAATAATTTGACTAGCCGGTTTAAGATTTGTATTAGTCTTCTCCCCTTTTGTCCAATGTGTTGTCGACAGATGTTTTTCATTTCATTGCTGTATGCGAAAGCAGGAAAATGTCATTTTCTCGCACTTTGTCTCTGAGGTGTCACTAATGTTAGTCTTTTTCCTGTCTCATTTTAGACGGTGCCAAAGACTCAAGGAGCCTTGTTGCCAGGGGAACACGCCCAAGTCTGTCTTTGGTGTTTTAATAAACAAAAGTGCTTCATTTCCTTATGGTGTTATGGATGCCTTATTTCTGTGGCTGCCTCTCTGCTTTGTGTTCCAGGTCTGCCCTCGGGGGGTGTGGGGCTTAGGAATAGCTCCTCCCCAAACAGGGAGATAGCCAAAATTGGAGCTGGTTTCAGGGGGACACAGGTGGGGTTATGGGGGGGAGGGAGGAGGGCAGGATTGGGTGGGGTCTGGCTCCTCCCCAAACAGGGAGATAGCCAAAATTTGGGCCCGTTCCTGGGGGGAAACAGGTGAGGGTTAGCGAGGGCGGGAGATGGGGAAGGGCTGGCTCCTCCCCAAACAGGGAGATAGCCAAAATTGGGGCCCGTTCCTGGGGGGAAACAGGTGAGGGTTAGCTGGGGCAGAGGGTGGGAGATGGGGAAGGGCTGGCTCCTCCCCAAACAGGGAGATAGCCAAAATTTGGGCCCGTTCCTGGGGGGAAACAGGTGGGGGATAGGGAGGAGGGCAGAGGGTGGGAGATGGGGAAGGGCTGGCTCCTCCCCAAACAGGGAGATAGCCAAAATTGGGGCCCGTTCCTGGGGGGAAACAGGTGAGGGTTAGCTGGGGCAGAGGGTGGGAGATGGGGAAGGGCTGGCTCCTCCCCAAACAGGGAGATAGCCAAAATTTGAGCCCGTTCCTGGGGGAAACAGGTGGGGAGTAGCTAGGGTGGGAGATGGGGAAGGGCTGGCTCCTCCCCAAACAGGGAGATAGCCAAAATTGGCTATCTCCCTGTTTGGGGAGGAGCCAGCCCTTCCCCATCTCCCACCCTCTGCCCCAGCTAACCCTCACCTGTTTCCCCCCAGGAACGGGCCCAAATTTTGGCTATCTCCCTGTTTGGGGAGGAGCCATGCCTAAGACCCACCTGACTTTCCTGCCCTGGTTCCTCCTCTGCACAAAGAGCAGCAAAGCCTGCAACCAATGAAGAGGCAACAAGTGGAGCATACCATAGTTTATTGAGTACAGTGCAAAAGGAACATAGACAGCAACAGGAGCAGAACCATCTCTGGGACATGGGTGGATTGAGGTTCCGGCTGCAGAGCCAGACTTCAGCGGAGCCATGGGGGGGACAGTCCTAGACGAGAAACAATAACCATGTTAACAATTGCACAAAAAAAATTCACAATGATCAAATATTACTGAAAATAATCCCATCAGCTGAAACAGAATGGCTTCTCCACAGCAGCAAATGGAAACTGGGTTGAGTGGCACCAGACAACAGGTACAGTTGGTTAAATAGTCTCTAATAAAACAAATGGTTTCAAGAGGAAGGGGTGCATAGCTCTACAATTGGTCTGAAGGCCCCAGCTTAAAAATGCTCACAAATGAAAATTAAATGAGAGGGCAAATTTTGATTTGGTGCCGTTCTGTTCTGGCAGCAGCTGGTTTTTACATTGGCAAGTTAAATAAAAATTTAGAACCTGAAGCATGCAACCAAGAAGCAATGGGGTTACTGCTGTGGCTGGTTATTCTACTGGTGATGCACAGAATAAAAGCAAAAGCTAAAATAGCTAAAACTGCAACAGTTACATTTCAAGAAGCTGATCTACAGTTAGTGGACAAAACTGGAAACACCTAGGTAAAAGGGCTCATGCATGAAGCAGATTGGCATGCTTGAGGTCTTGTAGAAAATGATATTTACAACTACCAAGGCTGCAAGAAGAAACTGCAGTGCATTTGAAAGTGGGGTGATGGTTAGGGCAGGTTCTGCAGCAACTGCAGTAAGACAGCTCAATTTGCTCTTGTTTCACAATCAATGGTACCTAAAGCATGGAACTCTGTGGGAAAGACCTCATCAACAAAGGATGGAAGCACATACTCCCAGGACTATGGTATCCATGCATCAATTGTAGGTGCAAGGCAAACAGAGCATGTGTGGTCACCCAGTAGTTTGATGAGCATCACACTGATGTTATCCATCTGTCATGACCTTCTCGCCGCATTTAGGGCCAATCGATAAATTAAGGGATATTCTGGAACAACCCCCAAGACAACGTTTTCTCACGGAAAGATGGCGCCACACCCCTCCTGCAGAATCGCACATGCTCGGGGACTCTCTGCCACATTGCGTACAGATCATATGAACTGCACATTTTGGATGAATGGACTCTTGTTGTTTCCCATTTTTTGCCCACTACCTATACATTCTATAATAAACCAAGAGCACACAGACAACACTTACCGGCTGTGGAAACAGAGTGAATCCCACTGGAGTGAGGTTTAACCGAGAGGCAGGCTTGGAAAACTGGACTTGCAGCAGTCATGTTGGCCAAGTACTGGCTCTCTGTATCCTAGGAAGAAGAAAACAAATGTCATTTAAAATACACTCCTTAGACAAAAAGTTCCCAATGTTTACAGTTCAGATTGCACACCTGAGATTTACTGTTGCTCTCCATTAGAGTCAATGGATAAAATGCTTTCTCTTGACTTCTCCCTACAAGCTACCATGAAGCGGTCTCATTAAGTGATAAATTTGGCAGGTGAGAAGAGAAACAGATTCACAGCAAGATGAGTTCATACCAATTCAGTTGGCTACAACCAAGTGCCAGGATCCATAGACAGGATTTCACAGAACTTGGATTCAGTCCCGGAACAGGGGTGCTGCCTGCATGGAGCTTGTACGTTCTCTCCAGGTTCACATGGGTTTCCTATGGGTGCTCCTATTTACTCACACAGTCTGAAAACAAACTGGCTGATTGCCTGGACAAAGAGCTGAGCATGTGTGCGCCCTGGGATGGACTGGAGTTCTTTTCAGGGTAAACCCTGACTTGCCAATATGTGCTCCAGCTCCACCTCAACCCTGATTTGGAAGAAGTGGTAAGAAAATGGGTGTCATTTAAAGCACCCCCACAAATGAACTCATATGCCCTACATATCAAGAGAACCCCTTTCCGTCACTAGTATGCGAGAGGCCTGACTGGCACAATATAAAGCACAAGGTTTTCAAGAAAAGGGGTGCACAGCTCCGCCAACGGTCTGAAGGCCCCAAATTAAAAACGCTCACAAATTAAATGGTGAAACAGATTTTGTTTTGGTACTGTTCCGCTCAGGCAGGAGGGTTTTTTTCATAAGCAAGTTAAATCAATAGTTTTAGTGGAGCACCTTTGCCCTGCTCAACCAAAATCTAGAATCTGAAGCATCCAGACCACATGGCAAAGCTCCACTCAACACACCAGAGGTGTGATGCAATGGGGTTACTGCCACAGCTAGATATACTACTGGTGATGCACACAATAAAACCGAAAGCTAAAATAGCTAAAAATGAAACAGCTACCTTTTTAAGAAGCTAGTCTACAGGTAATGGACAAAACGATGGAAACACCTGAGTAAATGTGGAACACCTAGAATATTGTAAGCAAAGGCTTCCATTCAAAAACAGTTCACGCATTAAACAAATAAGCATGCTCAAGATCATGCATAAAAACACCAGAAAGGCCTGGTTGCCTACATTTATGGCTACCATGGCTGCAAGGAGACATTGTAATGACTTCCAGAGACTGTAGTGACTTTGAAAGTGAGATGATTGTCGGGGCATGTTCTGCAGGAGCTTCAATGACTAAGACGGTTCAACTTGCTGATGTTTCACAAGCGAACCCAGAGCATGTGTGGTCGGGTCACCCAATAGTTTGCTGTAGACTCTATGCCACGTTGCACACAGGCCATACAGACCACGCCGTTTGTTCAAATGCCATCTTAAGTGACAGAACATCGGCATTTCTATTTTGTGGTCCATTACCTATACATTTTACATCAAACCATGAGCACAATGACAGCACTTACCGGCTGTGGAAACAGAGTGAATTCCGCTGGAGTGAGGCTTCAGCAACAGGCAGGTTGTGGCAAAACTGGACTTGCAACAGCCATGTTTACCAAGTACTGGCTCTCTTTGTCTAAGGAAAAAGACAACACATGCCCTTTAGAATGCAAGTCTTAGACAAAATGTCTTAGACAAAAGAGCTGTTTTCCCCAGTTCACATGTACTGTTGCTCTGCATTACAGTCAAAGAACACAAAGCTTTTTCTTCAGTTTTCCCTAAAGAATGCTTCAATAAAGAGCTACTACTAAAAATGACAACATGACTTTACATGCACATGTATGGAGCAGTATCACAAAGTGATGAATCTGTCAGGTGAGAAGAGAAACAATGGTGCACGGGCAAGTCACTGATTCACAGCAAGATGATTCCATATCAGTTTAGTTGGCTACAATCAAGTGCTGCAATATACAGGATTTAATCACATCTGCCTAAACACAGGCCTGCACAGCAGGACAGTGATTAACACTACTGCCTCACTTGGGGCACTGGATTCGGTCCCAGATCTCAGGCGCTACCTGCATGGAGCTTGTGTTTTCTCCCCGTGTTCTTGTGGGTTTCCTCCAGATGCTCTGGTTTCCTCCCACAGTCCAAAGACATACTGGTAGGTTAACTGGCTTCCAGTAAACTGGCCCAAGGTGCGAGTGTGAATGTGCCCGGTGATGGACTGGAGTCCTGTCCAGGGTGTACCCTGCCTTGAGCCCATTTCTTGCCGATACAGGCTCCAGCTCCCCTGCGATCCTGAATTGGAAGAACGGGTAAGAAAATGGATGGGGCCTCAACACACCTGTACCTCACTTTCCACTACTATGACTTGGCTTTACGTTCCTTTACACCTGGAGTGCTACTCACTCAAGAATGAAGTTCAAAATGTTCACATTAGCGTTTGTTATACTCAGCATCAAAATAAACACCATTCATGGAGGTTTTTATGTAATGTACACAAACTTTAGATGTTGCACGAATGGTCTAATAACATGAGCATTAATGTCGGGAATGACTGGTACATAAGCCCTTACTTACCTCTTCATCAAAAGTGCTGATCAGGTCATGAGGTGGTGATCCGTCGTGTTGCATATTAAGAAAAATATATGAAAAATACAAGTGAACCCAAATGCCCTAGATATGAAGACAATCCCTTTGTGTCATTAGTACGTTGGAAGTCTGATTGTCATAACACTTACCAGTACTGCTCGAATACTTACACATCTTTTTCCCTCCATCACTATTTTTATTGCAAAATCACATGCTCAAACATTTTAAGAAATGATAAAGCACTTGTCAACAATACCTGCTCACCACTGAAGTGACTCGGTCACATTTACTGGATAAAAAGCCTACTCTGTTTAGGGATCAAAAGTCAGGCAGTGAACCTGGAAGAAAGGTACACAAATTACGACTAAAAAGCATTCTGAGCAAGGTTAAGATAAAAGTGATTAAAAATGCATAGATATGGAAAAGGGTACAAAAATATCCAAGAGTTTGGATATCCCAGGGATATCCTGGGTCCTCACTACCTGGCCTTCATGCAGACTCATCCTGAAGTGACAACATGCCAGCAGGACAATGCGTGTTCTCCTGCTGCTCTTGTAAACCCAGCTGACGTGCAGGATGACAACCAGACACTCAAAGCCATGAAGGCCCTACTCACCAGACAAAAGCTCTGCTGAACACGTAGATTTCAGTGATCAGCAAATGGACACGTACTTGTCCAGGATCTGGGAGAGAGAACCGAATCCCTCCAAACAGTGACCACAGCACGCTGCAAGATAGGCACTGCAGATGTGCAGCATGTAATATTTGTCCACACACGACACTAGCATGCGCCTTTCAAAGGAGACCCCCTGTTGATGAGAAACATAATCAGCAAAATGAAATGACTTATGTCTAGTCTGCTCATTAAAATGCCAATACACCTGCTACACTGATTGCCATTTTCCTGATAACTACCTGCAGCAAAGTGACAGTTATGCAGTGTTTCTTTTGATGCTCAGTACTATTTACAATTCTAAAGATTTTTTGTGCAATGTGTAAATATAGTTTGATTTGTCCTTGTATGTAGTGCTAGCACAGAATTTGGGATTTATTGAAAGCCAAAACGTACCCCGTCTACAGATCCAATGGAAAACACCACACCTCTATCTATACTGGATTCGGAACAGAAAAAAGAAGAATAGTTAAAAGTTCTAAAAATGACTGGTTTCAACAGCTTCACGTCTCGGTTCCTGCCACTGGAAAGGAAACAGAAGTTCTGCAAAATAACACTCATAAAAAAGACTAATGTATTCAACAACGTTCAGCTACAGAACATGGTTTCAACTCCTTCCCAACTCCCAACTAAAAAACATTACAACAATTTCACCCTTTTATTCCTCAACCGTTAGTTAACCACGTAAAGTATATTTAACGGAGTTCAAGAAGGATATTTTCTTACCATTTTATTTCATTTCACTTAACCCCACCATCACCAAACACACGCCGGCAATTCCGAACAATGTCCAACATTGCCAAAGAAATAATCACTGGTCCCAACACCTTTAGGTCTCGGTTGCAGCAACTGGATGGGAGACAGAAGTTCTACAAAACAACACCAATAAAAATGCATTAGTATTCAACAAGGTTCGGCTAAGAAAATGGGTTCAACTCCTCTCCTTGCCGAGGGAAACTTCACCCCCGTTCAAACAGCGCAGAAATGCACTGTTCATTCAATAAAAGGACGTCATTCTGAAAAGTCTCGTACCTGAAGGAAACCTCAAAAACAAAAACACCGGATTGCAGCCCGTTCTGGGTAGAAAAATAACATTTTAAAGTTTTTAAAAAGAGAAACGCTACCTCGCAAACTGCCGGCGCCGCCATCTTGAATCTGACCCACGCGTGGAGGGGGAGAGAGCCGCACTCGTGGGGAATTTACGCCAGGTGACAGTGACGTAAAACGCCGCCAATTTCTGCAATTACGTCATTCGTCCCGTTTTTGTAAACCCCTTTTAGTACTTTAATCCCGTGCAATGTTCCCCATTCTTAGGGGTGTGACCTAGAATGGCCACCCCCCTAAAAATACCGGCCCGGTGCAGACCCGGCTGCTGGAAAACGCACTTCGCCGGTGGAGCGTGATCGGACCGTACCCGGGTTGGATTCGAACCCGCTCTGAGCGAAGAGGTGCCGGGGGGGCTCTAGGCTACTCTAAGCCACAGGGCTTAGAGCCTGGTTTTCAATAGCTGCAACACTGACTTTGCCCGCTACGCCACCTGGCCGGTGAACACGACCTGATTTTTATCTTATTTTAACTACACGCGGACGTTTCTTTAAAAAAAAAATAGAAACATGTTTCTAAAATGAAACATCTGAATCACTGTTAATCTAATGCCTTATGAAACTGGATGGCTTTAAGCACACCCCAGCGCAAGAAAAAATGTTGTAATTGTGAGGAAAAGTTTCATCATGTTCTCATATAGTAAATATTCTTAGTCATTTATCAAAATATTTCCACTCATAATGCCAGTTGGATTGCTTCCAATTAAACAATGTTTTACACAATTAAAAACCTAGATTTGAAAGGGCCAATGCACAGCTTCATAATCTTGGTACCTTTTTTCAATATAAAACGAATGGCAGACCTTTCAACTGGAGAGCTATAATCCAGCAGGCCTGTAAAATCATGTTTATACTTTGTGAAGATTGTCACCTTTCTTGGGGCAGTTAGCGCTGCTGCTTTGCTGCTCCCTGGTACAGGGTTCAATTCTGTCCTGGAGATGTCTTTCTGTGTGAAGTCTGCATGTTTCCCTCTTGTGGCTGCACTGGAGTCAGGTGAGTGTGTTGCAGGCACCCTGGCTGAGAGACACTGTGAGCAGGCACAGGACTTCGTTAAATTGGAGACCGGTCAGAGACAGGACAGAGGAGGGCTGAGAGACCCAGACAGACAACATTGTCAAAGCACTGGCCAGACACTGTCAGAGGTCAGGTCAGAGAACCTGGAAGAAGACCCACTACATTGATACATATATCAATGCCAATAGCCCCTTACCCACCTTAAGTCATGCAGCTTCAGGAGGATTGCTGCTAAACAGGAAATGTATATAAGCTGCTGAAAATTTGCATGATGTATCTTTCCAGTCTGGAGGCAATTTGCTGGATACAATCACTCCAAGTGAAGCCTGGGGTGGTTGTGGAAGAGAGTTAAAGTGCCTCTACAAGAGCTGCAGAGAATACAGATGACTGTCCATATTCCCATGTCCTGAGAGTCATCTTCCCCACTACATGCAGACTAGGCTGACTGACATTTATTAAATGTGCCCTGAGATGGACTGGTGTCCCATCCAGTGTGAATCCTGTCCTGGACCCGTTATCTGCTGGGATAGGCTCTGCCGAACTGTAACCCTGTATTGAGTGAAGCAGTTATTGAAATTGCTTTGAACATGTGTCGCTTTTCATTAAGGTTTAGCGGTTCGTTGAAGTCAGGCATGGCCAGTTGTGGTCCTTGAGAGCTACAGGCCATTAGCTAATGGACTTCTTCAGGTTAAACATTGAAACATGAACCAAGAAGACACAAGAGGGAACTATGAATTGTCTTTATTCCTCAGAACACTTTGTTTAAAAAAATCCTGCTCACCGCCAAACTACTTGCCCCAGATCAACTGGTGAAAAAAAGTGTAGAAAAATAGTGCTGGTAATTCGCTACAGTGTTAAAAACATGATTCTATGATTTTGAAAACCACTAGCAAATTAAGCTCTACAAATTGCATTATCCCTGCACCCAGTATATTTCCAGGACCTTAGTCACCACTTCCAAACGTTCAAGAGCACTGAAATTGTTGGTGACAGAGGATGTACAGTAGGTCACCCCTAACATCCCAGCAAGCACTAAAGGAGGCCCCTAAATGGCAGATGGCAATACAGAGTGTAATAGAAGGTGATCCCCAAACCCAGAATGTCTTATGAAGAATATTATACTCCTGTCCCTGAGCGTTGGTGGGAAATGTAACAGGAGTTGTTTGGGGTGTGTCCCAGGGATCCAGAACTTTCAAAATCATTCCCAGAGCTTTTATCTCACTGAAAATAAATCCTTTACTTCCTGCAAACAGGAGGAAGAAATACTAATGAAGAAACCCAGTCTTTCTAACTCAATCAAATAACTGCTTGTGAATTTGCAGTGCACCGATGGCAGAAAATGCCCTTGTAAATTCACCTCTTCGGGAACCACACTTGCTACAGAGACACATAAAAATAATGAGAAAGTTCAGAGGATTGCACTTCTGCTGATACAGAAGAGGCCCATATAGTATTTTAATAAATTAGTTCCTTTCAAAGTTTTTCGTTCTCGGCTTTCACCAGGCTGACTTTTAACGGGTTAAATCAACTAATCACCAAGGCCCTGTCAACTATTTTACTAATGAGGAGTTTAGTTTTTAATTTAGAGTTAATTTACTGCTTATACAACACTCAAGTGTACCACATCCATCACATTCATGCACTTAAATCACATAATCAGTATCCTAAATGTGTATTTTATGTTCCTAAAAGTCATATAAACATGTATGGAGTGATACATTTCATTTGTTTTCCTTTTGTTGTTCAATACTCTATATAGTGCTTCAGGCGCATTGGTTTGTGGACATACTGTATGTACACATGAATATGAACATACACCACAGGTATGAGAGGCACTTGGCAGTCTTGGGCTGACTGCTCATACTTTATATGGTGCCCGCTATTACCAGTTAGTTTAGTATGTAGATCTGATTTCGTTTTCTACAGTTTGTGTTTTGTTCTGTTTGAAATTATTAAGTAGGACCTCACCTTTAAGCTATTAATCACATGGCAGCAAGGAGTTCTAACTCCTATGTTCTGGAGTTAGATTTCAATTTTAGACATTTCTGGTTCTAACTCAGCTCTGTGAACACCCCTGGCCAATAAAAGCTGCTTTGAGTCGATTCAGCATATGAACCCCTTGGTAATGGTATTTATGATCTCTTCAAGCACATGCACAAAATCAATGTTGGGGAAATCCTATCACTTTGAAAGTCCTAATAATTAAATCATGATAACAATACTGTAAGTGCTAATAATAATGTCACTTTATTAGCCCTATACAATTTCTCACACTAAGAAGTCATCTTTTCACATACCCCAGCTTGCTCTCCATGAGACACAGACACAGAGACAAACTTGGGGTCAGAGCACAGGGTCAGCTATTGTACAGCACCCCTGGAGCAGTTGGGGTTAAGAGCCTTGCTCAGTGGCCAAACAGAGTAGGATTCCTCTGCCAGCTGCAGGATTTAAACCAGCAACCTTCCACTCCCAGGCATAGATCCTTAGCCACAGAGCCACAGCTCCAATACGGCACTGACAGAACAGCCATTACTTTATGGAAAAAAGACGGCTAATCACTAAAGTTGGTCTGCCCACTTTGCAAGACTGTCTTTAATTGTATAACAATAGCACGTCAATGGTTCAGAAAGGGAAAAATTTAGCTTGTACTTTGTGATGGGAATCATGTAAAAAAACAGTAGAGACAGTATCTGTCATTGTATTTAATCTAATTTTCTCTTAAGATAACACATCCTATTGCAGTTATATTAAAGAGACTTCAGTTTGAACTAATGTTGTGGCATCTGATTTAAAAGGAGATGTTAATCTATTCAGGGATTTCTTCATGACAAAAAGTGATGAATCCAAATGAGAAACCATTTTCTTCATAGGCTTTCTTTTTAATTGAATCTTGGTGCTGATTGGTGTTGGCTACATTATTTGCATATGTGTTTAATGTCTTCCTTTCTGTACTTTATACAGTGCCCTGATACTGCCCATGTCTTTTGTCTTGTGTGTATTGTCAGGAGGTCTGGATCTTGGTTCCTGGCTATAAAAAATGGGAGCTGAATGATCCCTGTATGACCAACAAAATATGAGAACTGAAAAACAGAAATGAGGAGGTTGAATGGAACAATTTGAAAGACCTTTCCAGACTTGTTCTGATGTAGCTTTCCCATTTCTCTGAGCTGCTGAGTGAGAGGAGGGTCACCCAGCTAAACATCTGGGCCACTTCTGAGATTGTGTTGCCAAGGCCTAAAGAAGTGCTTCACCAGGTAGCTTTTGAATTGTGCCACAAAGTATTTTGTGTAAGGCAATCTCAGGCCATCAGAAATACCTAAAGCAAAAAACTCCTAAAAGCTATTCTTTTTCACACCAAATACAGTAATTCTAAGATGTAGCAGTCCTAAGAAATGTATTTGGATGTATTCGTTTTGTGGTTTCCAGTTAGTCACTCAATAAACATATGCAAAACTAGAGCTTCATGAGGTAATGAAAGGATGGTGGAGAGAATTAGTTTAGACGGTCTTGCTTTAAAGTGACGCAGAATTACTGTAATAAGGAAAAAAAATGTGCTGCATAACAATTCTTCCAGCCATCTACCAGAGGAAAAAGGGCCATTTTATTTGGTAATTGACTGATTCATCATTTAACGGTACATATCACTTCATAAGTGTACAGTATCATTCTGATAATGACAATTTAAGCCTGCTCTTATTATTACTTTTATCACTATGATTTCACTGCTATTTTGACTTTTACATACATCATCTTTATTGTTGCTAGCATTGATGTCTTCAATTGTCATTATATGTTAGGTGGAATTTTAGATAAAAATGTTATTTTGCTAACCTTGTTCAGGTTATCACAGGTCCACAGTGCTTGCTGGCAGAGATGTGAGATTTTGACTAGAGTGATGAATATAAAATCAGGCCATTTCCTGAGTTCATCCATCCATTCATTTTTCTAACCACTTCATCCAATTCAGGGTCACAGGGGAGCCAGAGCCTATCCTGGCAAGCAAAGGGCACAAGGCAGGTTACACCCTGGATGGGATGCCAGACAAACACTCACAACGGGTCCATTGTTTCCAAAAGCCGATTAACCTACCAGTATGCGTTATTGTGGGACTGTGGAAGGAGACTGGAGCACCCAGAGAAAACTCGCATGAACTTGGGAAATACATTAAGACATCCCAATTAACTGCATTATGATTCCATACTGTGACACAATAACATATGAAAACGTCAAAGAGGAAGTGAATACTTCTCATAGCCAACGGTATACTGTCATATGTATTTTAGGAGATCCATTTTTTAAATTTCCTTGACTCCAAAATTAATTTTAACATCTAGGAGATGTTTGAGAAGAAATGTGTGTTTGAAAATGACATCTATCCTTCCATGATCAGAAAGCTGTTTATTATAGGTAGTGGAGACCTGGAGCCTGTCATAAGCATGAGGCACAAGGCATGTCTCTCCCTCAAAGCACACCTGTGGACAACGTTGAGATACCAGTTACTCTAGACCAGGCAGGAGGAGCACTGAGTGAAAACCACACAAACTTGGGGAGAAGGGACAGGTTCTGCACAGAAGGCACCCCAGTCGGGAATTGGGACTGGACACCAGTCCATCACAGGGCCACACAGACATAAACACACACACACTCACACTAAGGCCGGTTTTCCCAAAGGCCCATGAACCTACCAGAATGTGTTTTATTTTGGACTGTAGAAGGAAACTGGAGCACCCAGAGGAAACCCATGTGAACTTGGGGAGAACAGTGCTCTTATGCTCCTGCACCCGGACGGTTTTCTGTTTTTTATTGCTCTGAGGGCTCTTAAATACACAGTTGGAATCATAATTATTTCAAGAGGAGGAATACAGTCTATCTGCAGGTGGATGGTGGTCATTGAGAAAGTGTGGAAGGGACACTTTATTAAAATGTACAGGAAATGCATTCCTAGAACAATGCAAAATATGTTAAAATGAATATGTGGAGCTTGCTTTTGTGACCTTTATTACTTTATTTTGGAATCTTAAATTGAAAATTCCTGTGCAATATAATTAATTAAAGGTGTATTACTGCCAATTGGCACCCATGTAAGTTAGAAAGTAGGCTATATTCCCTATTTTACTGACAAAGTGGAAAAATTAGGATAGAGATCATTTCACTTTTCAACTTAAAGTAAAAAACTGCAATTAACGTGTGAGTAAAAAAGTTTTACTTTTTACTCAAAGGGAGAGTAGAATGATACTGCCTCACCTAGTTTACAGACAATTTGCTTTAAGGAAAGTACTTTTCCAGCTGTTTTTGTGAGTCTGAAGAGTGTCTAGGAGTGATAAAACTCAACCAACAACACTATTGTTTCTAAGAAGAAGGTAGTTTGAATTTTATAGAAAAAAATGGCAGTGCATTGCTATAAACTCTTAAGCTTTGCATAGGAGGATGCATTTTGCAAAGCTATTGAAAACCAGCCATGGGTATGAAAATGACTGGAACTACTTGTCAGAAGCAGTGTTTGTTGTTGATGTAACCTGCTTAGTTTTAATTTATGCAATGGTTCCACAGAGGCAGCTCTGAGTTGTGACATCATGGTGGTCATGCACTAATCATGAAATAAGCAGGAATGACAGGAAATCAAATGTTAATTTTTGGCACATTAAGGGATGTTCACCATGTTTAGAGCTACAGTATTGCCTTGTTCCATTGGAGCAGGTACAGTTTACATTTCCCTTACTTGTGGCCCTTTGGAAGCTTAAATACTTCTTATCAGAAAAATGGAGACTTCATGTAAAGAAAGAGGAACTTACTTTTTGAAGCCAGCTGACATAACAAATCACTGAGACCTGGTCTCAGGTTTTTGGGAAGAAAGTTATTTTCCAGTCCAGGTAGCAGAGTCCTGTATGAATATGACATAAACCTTTATTGACCTTCTGACCACAAATAACGTTTTCAAAAGAATGGAAATAAAGATTCTATATGAGATAAAGATTTGGAGTTCAAGATGAGCTATCTGCAGAGCAGCAAAAAGAATATGGAAAAGGAACAGAAATCAAAGGGTTATTGTGTTAATATTTACCTGTTTTCATTCAGGTAAGGGTCAACAATATACACAATACTGCTGACAGCAGGAAACTTCCTATTCTTACCCAGCAGCTTATTAAAAACACCAACCATGATGTGCAATCTGATTTTATACACAGAAGACTGACACAGCTTTGCGTCGTGAATCTATTTTTCTCGTGCATTTATTTCATGTGGCAATATGCACTGCGATAAGGGGATGCTGTTCAATAGCATTTAAACCACAGCACCCACAATGCTGCAAGTAAGTGTTTTACACACTAAGCAGGTCCTCTGACCTTTCCAAGCCTTGCTTTGGGTAGTGAAACCCATTTTTTTTTAATTTTAAATGATTTTTTCAATATGTCACCATTAAACATGCAATACACTGGAATAGGGGAGTCTTTTAATGACTCAATAGCTTTTTAAGAATATCACTCACAATGCTGCAACCAAGTGTGTTACACACCAGACAGCCCCCCTCACCTAATACAACCTTGCTTTGAGCTGTGACGCTTTTCTTTATTTTTTTTAATGATTTTTTAAGCTAACACTACAGGTAAATACACTGGAATAGAAGGGGTCTTTCTAATGACTCAATAGCTTTTTAAGCAAAACATTCACAATGCTGCAACCAAGTGTTTTACACACCAGACAGCCCCCCTCACCTAATATAACCTTGCTTTGAGTTGTGAAACTTTTCTTTATTTTATAATGATTTTTTTAAGATAACACTACAGGTAATACACTGGAATAAGGGGGTCTTTCTTGACTCAATAGCTTTTTAAGAATAACATTCACAATGCTGCAACCAAGTGTATTACATACCAGACAGCCCCTCTCACATAATACAACCTTGTTTTGGGCTGTGAAACTTTTCTTTTTTTTAAGATGAGTTTTTGAAGATAACACTACAGGTAATACACTGGAATAGAAGGGGCCATCTTAATGACTCAGTAGCTTTTTAAGAATAACATTCCCAATGCTGCAACATTCACCAGACAGCCCCTCTCACATAATACAACCTTGCTTTGGGTGGTGAAACTTTTCTTAATTGTTTTATGATTCTTTTCCTCATTCGAGTGGGCGTGGTTTTCCAACACGTGTGGGAGTAATCGAGCATGTTTTCAGAAGCCCCCATGAGTTACACCTTTCAAAATCCTTTTTAGTCCATGGCCATCAGGGTAATCAGTCAGTACATCTAATCCTTATTAGTATTTGAGGGGCGGAGGAATGCGAATGAAAGAATTCAGAAATATGTAAGCAAACTGTGGGGTCTTAGCAGGACACCTACTGTTGTATTACCCGATTTATCTTAACATTGCACCAAGAAGTCAAGATTTACTTTCCACTCAATTTACTAACAGTGTACTTTTTATTAGTCGTGCTGCTGATGTGTTCATTTAAGAAGTTACAAGAGCATGAGAAGCTGTAGCCCCCGGCTCGTGGAGTCTCGGGCCCGGAGTCTCCAATTCGCCTACTTCTCCATCCTCTCTTATCTGCTCCGAGACCATGCCTCGCGTTCCTCACATCGCCGAGACCTTCACTCGTGGTTTCCCGAGCTCGATGAGCTTTACCTCCAGCTCTCACCCTCTGGCTAGTCTCCTTCAGGGACTCATTCCATCCCTTTTGACCAGTGCAGCTCAAATGTCTTTTTTGCCTTATCAGCTGGCCGACACGGCAACAACCAACCCACTCCTCAAGGCCTTCCTTGCACCTTAATGACAATTTTTTAAATACAAAGGACTCTATTAGCAAAGCATGTTTCTATAGTGGGTCTGCAGCAGTGCCTTTCTCCTTTGCGAGACATCAACTGAGAACACCATTCTAATCATAGGAGGCATTGATCAGTGTTCTGATGTAGGAAGTCAATTATTAATCTTTATATGTATAAAGGAATAAATAAATCATAATCAAATCATTATCCCTTTCACCTAATCGATTTCTGAAATAGATTGAGGTATGCCGAAAGGTTTAGAAAGAACACCCTCCTAATAATGTTCAAGGAAAAGTTATGAAAGCAATGCTGTAGAATCCCTAGAAGGCTGTTATAGGAAACGTGCATTTTGGCTCAATTTTGGCTCATTTTGGCAGCTGAAGCTCTACAATGGCGAATGGGTCAATGTCCACACTGCATCTGTGACATGGAGCAAAACTAAGTGGTCTGTATAGTGATCGTCTGACCTTCTGTCATGTCCTTGACCCTGAACTTGTATACAGCCGTTACCTTTTATGAACTATCCTCTGTGGTACCATTGGATAATCTCAATGCTTTGACTGAAGGTCAGAGAGACTAGTAATTATATATTCAGGGCTAGTGTTTCTTAGTGAACAGTAAAACCTGCAGGAAAATGTGCTACAGTATATATTAACATGTATAGGTGGGGATGTACAGTATACTGCTTGTATCTATACAGATAATTCACACCTTGCACTAATCAAGGAGTTTCAGATGCAGTTGTCACACCTGCAGCGATGGGCGTAGATGGCTGTTGGGCGATTTTCCCATTTACCATTCCTTAGATTTTATATAATTACTTCATGTATTGTGGGGGGCTGGTATGTTACTTAATAGAATGCAAGGGATTTTACAAAGCTTGCCTTAGTGTCAAGGTTTTTTTCACTTTATACAGTATATATCATCCCTACAGCATACCAATTGAATTGTTACAATTCTGCATGAGAGTCAAAGCCTGCTTCAATTGTAGGCAATAGCTGACCATGTTTCTTTACTTTTTTCTTAAGAATGACAATACTTTATAGTAGATCATAACGTGTGAGTTACACATAGTTGCCATTACAATTCTCCTGCAATTCCTACACAGTTGAAATTATGTGCCATTTGTACACACTGGTGGCCACTCCTCTTGGTCACCTTTACACAAACCAACAAGTTTGCACTAAAACAATGTCCACAGCAGTCAGAATAACACCATACAAAACGTATACAGGAAACCTTTAAATTACACATAGGTGCCTATATCCACACTGTACAAAAACATGTTTGGACTTGTAGTAAGTTGAGCTGTTTTTAGTTTGACCATTAGAAGCTAAAGCCTAATGATGTCAGCTGATGGTTAAGGAACAGAAGGATGCAGAAGACTATTTTAAAGCAGATGGCTGTATGCGTTCCTCATTTGTTTGGTTTCCTAAGCTGTTTTAGTCTTTCTGTGTAGGACTTGGGCAGGACGGTACACATGGCCATGAACCACTAATAATCCAGTATGTTTAATTTCCTGTGATGAGATTCTAGCATACTAACACAATCCCAGAGAAGACACTCTGCTGGGTCTAATTAAACTCTTGGGTTATGTGTGTGCAGTAGGTTTTAATCTTTAATGCCATGGAGAATGAAGCCACTAATTCTTGGTGGATTCGAACAATTACTGATTTACACAGATACCGATAATTCTTTTATACTGACATAATTAAATAAACCAACAGGTCATTTAGATTCCTTTCTCGTATTTTTTTCTTTTGTTATGTAACTTTACCCTGCTGCTTAAGCCATTCAGCACTGGTCTGCCAATCACATTTAAGTGAAATCTAATTTACAGGCTGTTCTATGCATCATAATTTGCAAAACAAATGAGAATGGATGCTGTCCACTAGATATAATCAAATTCACTAATTGCTGGAGAAAATGACTTACGATCTTGTCAAGACCACATCTGATAACTGTTATTATGTGTCAGTCTTCAAGGTCAGTAATGGAGCACTATATTTTTAAATTCTGTTATAAAATACAATATACTATAGTCCAATAGTGGATACTTTCCACTTCCCAGTAATGAATAAGACCCACAATGTATATGTTAATCTCAATGTTGCATTTTCTATCTTTCTGTATTAGCAAAAACACACTGATCTAAATAAACAGCTATGTTTTGTCATCAAAAATTGAGATTCAACTTTTAATTTCAATTCTAGGCTTTCTACTTCTTTTGAATTACAATCTCACATCTCACTTTAGATACCAGAATGAAAGCCCACCAAAGGGACAATAGAAAGGAATAAATATGCCCTTTCTTCACAGGCAGTCCAACAACAAAAGCCAAAGTGAGAAACCTACCCCCCAAAAAGCTTCAGAAATGTGTTGAATGGCAGATGTTAAAGAATTTCAAAGAGATTAAGTCAGGGGAATCCAGAGTATTTTCAAGCAAAAAGGCTAAAAACAGAATGAAATTGGTACTGGAAAAAAAGAAGAGGATAGTGTTGCCTGTGGAGTTTGAAATTATTGGAAAACGTACCCTAAAAAGGGGGAAGAACCAGAGGTGAACTGTACCGCAAAATCACAAAAAGACTGAATAACATTCCACAGTGGGCAGTAAATGTCGCCACTGAGATTCAGTAGACTGGAAGCAAGCTTGATTTTTCTAGTAGCCAGAAATGCTCTCTCGTGGCTCCCAATCCCACTGAAACGGAGGTTAGAGATTAATCTTCTCCAGTCTTACCCAGCATTACATTACAATTGAGAACGTAATAAGGAAGGCAGGGTGATAGCAGGATGCTTGAGTAGATATCACACAAACACAAGCCCCTCTCAGAATTTAGACTCCCTCACTTACTTTGAGTGATACTAAGACTTAGAAGAACTTTATTTTGCCCCACAAGGAACTTCATTTGTGTTCGCTGCGTACAATTAAAAACAACATGAAAGCAAATCACTCTAACTGCAGTCCAGTCTGTTATATTTTCCTTCAGGTTACTAAATAATATAAAACAGACTAATTATAAGGACACTGGTGAAAAGGGGGAAGGAGGTAAGAAGATAAGTCCGTAGATCTAAGCATCTCCTCTTTTATGGTTGAGAATGGGATGCAGGGAAACCCTAAGAATTCAACAGCCTAATGAAAGCAGGCATAAATAGACTCACTTAGTCTTCATAGGCAGGGACCATACTGTATCTTGTAGTCAGTAAAAAGGATTACTGACTTCAGAGGGGGTGATGGCATCAAGGACAATGTCATTGCCCTTTTTATTTGTTCTTAAATAATGTCTTTAAGACTATACTGTCTAGTGCCCACTATTTTGCTACTGAGAGATACCACTCTCTCCAACCTATTTTGGTCGAGATAGTAAGAGACCCAAACCACAATGTGATGCAGAATGTCTTCTGGGTAGCTATTTTTGGAGAATGGCACATCTCTCAAGAAGTCAAATGTAGACTCACTCCCACTTGGAGTGTTACTCCTCAGGACGCCCAAGCACAGAGCTGATCGACTTGCTGTTTAAAAGGAATGAATGAGTTACAGAAACACATTTTCCTTGACAAAAACACCTCTCTAGAGCAATATGACTCATACTCAGTAAATACCCTTTCCTGATCTCCCGTCTTTTAGTACAGTAAAAAAAGTATTCAGCACTCCTGTGCTGAATATCAACTCTAAACAAAAAAAAAACACTAACCCAAAACCCACAGCTAGCAAATATTAAGTGTTATAAATGTGTTCGTGTTGTTAAGATCATTTTTCAAAATAAAGATAGAGACAATTATAAAAAAATATGTTTTTAATCTTATATATGAGCTTAATTCAGAAGACATATATTTGAGGTAGATATTTTTTGGTAACAGCAGTCACAGACAAATTAAGAAATGCTCCAAATGTCATCAAAAAGAGGACAGAAAGAATGAAAATCAAAGACAGGCTAGAGATCAAAGAAAAGTGTGACATTTTATTGAGGACGAAATTTAAGGTTAAAACAGTTGACATTTTCTTTGGTATAAAAGCACGGCATCACAACGCCGGATAAAGGATTCAGTGACAAAGGTTTAGAGAACAGTTCTTGCCAGATGTGTCATTAAAGAACAGAAACTGCCGAGTAGTGACTTTGTTTCTGAACCCGACTCTGGCTAATCAAACAAAATCAAAACAGAAAGAAGTGTGGATCTTTCAGTGGATGGTTAAAAGTAAGTAAGGGCAATGAAAAACCGTAGGTACTATGACAAGATTATTACAAATGGAAGGAGCTTGCTTTCTTTTCTGCTAAAAGGCAACACCAAATTGTCATCATATGAAACCCAGCAAAAGGAATAATCTTATCAGTGTAACACTTATGTCAGCCATTTAAAAGTAAGATTGGCCTAAAAAATACACAGCTGCTGTCCTAGTTTATCCCAACACAGGTTATGCATAGGTAAACAAGATAAATACGTGTACTGGAAATTAAAACTATAATGAAATCATGGTGAAACAAAAAAATGCATTTTTGTTAACTTGTGATTTTAGTGTTTCCTTTCATTATATAACCGAAGCGGACGGTTTTTGAGAACAGCAATGACATGTTTTTACACAGTTTGGGATTAAAATGGCGTTTAAAAAGGAAGTGAGCAACTTGGGAAATAAGAATCCTCCAATTTGCTAATTCAGCAATAAAAAAATCTCTGATGGTAAAATACTGAACAAGAGCATAAGGACTGAACAGCTGTGGTCATTAAGAGGTTTCAAGCTTAATGTTTCCAGTTCAGTGCAGTTTTCCCTGACTGTTTTAGATTCTTCAGGGTTTGCAGACCCAATGTACTGTTCAATTTTGGAGAAAAAAAAGTCCTAGAGAGTTCAAAGTCCGGGCTATACAATACATAAATAATCTTATTTGACTGTCACAATTGAGGTACCATGGATAGACTCCATTACAGCCGCAAACCTACTGCACAGATCATGTGGCGAGTTTGGCCGAATCTTTGGGGGTTCCTTAAGGACGATGATTTCTGCCGAGCAGTCGAGCATTCTGGGCAGGAACTCTCCGAGCTTTTCTTGCAGGGCATCTTTGACGTGAAAAAGAAAAGAGCAGAGCATGAACTGACTTAGACAGCTCAGTCAACATGCAAGGGCACAGTATGGCGAGGATTTGTTTTCAGCTTTCAGAGAGTAAAATGTGTAGAAACGCAACAGGAGCCAGAAACGCCCAGTGAAACTGTGCGGAACCCTGGACACCAGTTTGAGGCTGTTGTGGAAGCGGAAGGTAAAAACACAAGCACCTCGTGAGTGTCTACTTACTAAATCAACCACGTTCTACTGAAGGGTTTCATCAAAAAAACTTCAAGGTTGCAATGAGTATTTCACTAAGACAATAAAGAAGGAAGAAACCAGGTAACTTCAGTATGCTTTGCACAGATCAATCTCGGAAAAGAACATGGCGCCTGACTAACCATTCATATCCTGGCCCAGGTAAGAGCACCAGCGGTTCCTTATGGTCTCGATGGCGTCCAGGTCCTCCTGGTTGATGTCATTGCTGATCATCAGGTGCATGCAGGGAATGACCAAGTCATTCATTATGCTCACCCCCTCCGTGACATCACTCTCCTCTCCACTCCGGAAAAGCTTTGCAGCAGCCTCATTCAGCTCCTGAGCGCACAGAGAACACCAAAGGTGTCACCCACTGCGGGACGTCTTGACAGCTACTGATAAGAGTTTAACTTACATTTACTTATGTGAAAAACAACAAATCAGGCCCTGGAGTGGTACTGTTTGCCCTGTAAGTGCTTATAAGATGTTTCAGCTAGCTAATTTCAGTTCAGGAACAAGTAAAGGCTTATTCCATGCTGAAAAGAAAATAAAAATGACGCAATACTTTGGCTGTGGAACTCCTTTTCAGGTTCAGGACCTGGAATAAACCTTTCCTTATTCCTTTGCAGCTTTTGCATGCTGGCACAGCTACCTTCTCAAACTAATTTCAGGTCACTTGTGTACTATTATCATGTATCTTACTTTATGAACAAATGGCTCTTCAGTCTTCCAAAATAAGTCTCCCAAATTTACAGTATTTACCAGAAAAGTCTGGGTGTGGCAGAAAAGCTGTAGTGAGGGTGGTAGCTGCAACTGACCTAGAGCCACTAGAGACTGTTAAGGTCTTTATTGTCTGTACATGGGTTCGTATGAGGTGTATTGGTTAATTAGTTAATTGGTGAAGGGCAGAGAGCCCTATTCACCTGGGGTTTATCTCGACTAGTCTGGTATTTAAAGGGACTGACAGTGACAGCTGATGTTAGGATGCAGTAGAACAAGTCTTTGTTTAAGGTGAGCATCATACTTCTGCTGAATAAAATCTCCTGGCACAATACTGTTGCAGTCCATCATGGTCTAACAGACACCTGCTTAGAGGGAGGCCTGCCATACTGAGGTTATAACGTAGTTATACAATTTTGGAAGCATTCTGTGCCCACTTTATCACACCTTTCCATTTGTTTTGTCTAACTTGGTTTCCCACGGCTTCTTGTTAGATCAGTTTGGTGGAGGCACAATTAAAGTATAAAACAATGTCAAACGGCACTCACTGTTAAACATTTCCTCCTATAAAGTGCAATAAGTGACTCCTCCATGCCTCTGTTCTCCCCTTTCATCAGCAGGGCGGTGTTGTTCTGATAGGCATAGACCAGGTAGTTCAGAGCTTCCCGTAATCTGGAAAACAAAATCATCACAACACGCTGACTGACTGTCCAGTTGCACCACAGCACAAAAGTATAAGCCGAACACAGGCTATTAACATACTTTCCATTCTGGTATTGCTCTAGCCCCGTCAAAAGATACACAAACACCTTCCGAAAGACGCTGTAGTCTTCATGCCACTTCTGCAGAAATGAAAAACACACAGGGTAATATGAGTGGTAAGAGCCAAACAAGCAACACTGGTCATCACACACACAAATGTGACTGTATGAAACAAGTGTAGCCTACAGCAAAACTTTCAGTGATAGGCAAACAGATTCCAGACTCCTAAAGCAGACCATCACTGGGATACATTTTTTCATTACAAAAGGATTAAAGACTGAGTTTGTTGTGACCTACAGGACAATACCGACTTTATTTTCATGCAAGCCAAACTGGACTAAAATCTTCACTAAAAAGAATGATACTTTATCCAAAGGCAGCGCATGTACCACATTAACCCTGTTACACAGAATCAAAGGCAGAAGCATGCCAGTCTAAGTGGTCAGTGTAGCTTCAATCTGGTCTCACCATATACTCCTCCATATCCATATCTTCTGGACGTATCAGACGCAGCTTAGCTCGAGCCTCCTTCATTATACCGATTGATCTGAAAGACAAGGGGATGAACAGGAATATGGGCATGGCAGCCAGGAAGCATAACAGGAACTAGGACCCTCAATCACATGCACACATTCATGGACAGACAAACGCCTAGTTTCCTGCTGTTCACTAACAATTTCGTGGATGCTGCACACTGGTGGTGGTGGAGGGGAGACCCCATTACCTGTCAAGAGCTCTGAGTGGAGTGCCCAGAAAAGCGCTAAGCTGTAAGTTTAAGCAATTATAATAATAATAATAATAATAATTATTATTAATTATATTTTCCTCAACAGATGTAAGCGTAATTAAAAATGCATGTATTGTGAAAACCTGTCACATACAGGATACTACCTTCATGCCCACGTTAGACATCCCACTATGAATAAAAGCATGCATACACAGAAGCAGTCTGTGACTAGTATATTCACATCTTATTGAAAGTTCACTGAAGAATTCAGAAGTCACATACATTAACTGCAAACACAATTCAGGCATCCTGGCCAAATGTCCCATTGGCCTTGACCAATCATGGCCTCCTAATAATCCCCATCTCTGAATTGGCTTCATCCAGGTGGGGCTGCACACTGGTGGTGGTGGAGGGGAGTCCCCATTACCTGTAAACCTCTCTGAGGGGAGTGTCCAGAAAAACGCTACATAAGTGTAAGCAATTATTATTAACAACACCAGTTGGCAAGGATTACTTGTCTAAGGAATGTGAGGTCACCCCCCCGCTTAAGAAAAGCTTTGAAATCAGGGGTCAGGAGACAGAATGGTGCCTTGAGCTTTGTGAGTTCTTTTCTCGGCCACTGTTGCAGGTTTCTCAAGTGAGCCGCCTTGCCTCTCATCGTAGCTCAGGTTGCGGTCGGCAAACTGCTCCAGCAGCGTCCTCTCAACGACGCGCTTGGGGGCGTCGTTCTTGAAGAAGTACACCAGGACGTGCTGGAGACGAGGGTCGTTCTGAGGGGTGGACTTCTCCTGCGCCAGAAGGAACAACCGGGAGTATTCCTCGTGAAAAGCCTGGAGCGGCAAAGGAAAGAAAAGAAAAAAAAACACAGGTAAGTGCCCTTTTAACTTAACAATGCTTTAACGCGAGAAGAAAAAAAAGGGCTGGAAGTCATCATGACTGGACAACCGCGTGACAACTAATGACCCGGTAACAAATAAAAATCTACTGATTTTATCCAAACCCTGTGGAATTAGAAAAGGGGCCTCCACCACATAATCCACTTTAGTCCATTACTCTACCTTAGCAACAAGAACAAAGAAAGAGTACTGCACTGTGAACACACCATTGCAATAGGGGAAGATGATGGGAATTTTATTACTGCTCCCAGAGCTACTACAGTAAGTCAACACCTGGCTGAAGAGAAGTCGAGCAGGTGAAAAATACCTTAATGAGAGCAGCCTCAGGACCGTCCTTGTCAAAGACCTGCCTTGCTTTAGCAATGGCCAGGATAATCCCTTGCATGGCTGGGGTTAGCATCATCTGCCACAGGGGGGCAAAAGGAGGGAAATAAAGAGAAAGAGAAGCCAACATCTAAATGCTAATCATATGACGCTACACTACAAAAACATCAATAAACCATTTTACAGAGACGCACAATATTAGTAGAGACAGATAGACAGAAACAAGAAAACCACACACCCCAAACAACTACACATCCCTAAAACGATATCCCCTAGCGCACTAAGCGCTTGGATAAATTATATAACTGGGTGAGGAAAAATAACTGCTTGGTTTGACTGAGCCATGCTGAACGTTTTATGCCAGGCCTCACAAGATAATTATTATTTTCATAATTTTTAAATATTCCTAACTAAAATAAAATCAACTTCTGCCTGTGCAGAACATTTTTTTTGTTAATTTTGAAATCAATTCAAGACCTCTGTGTTATACATGTGTATGATTTTGCTTATGTCCCACTTATTACAATACAATACATATCTATTGTATTAGGTTATATTCCATGCATGCTTTGTCAACCAGTTTACTTCCTAGACCTAAGTAACCTACCACAGTTCAGTAACTGTTCTGAATGTGTCTCATCTTGGATGAAGCCTTCAGCCAAATACTATTAGCTACTTCCATGCGTGTTATAACATGGATGCTTCTGAAAGTTGTCAATACAGCACAATACACATAAAAGTTAAAACTTAGGGCAAAACGTGTGTCTTTTTCAGGCATTCCGAACTAGTGAGATTTACATGCAATGATTTATACCTCCTCATTGTAACCATCTGCATCAGAGCAGACAAGAATCTTCCCTACACTCGGAATTTCCACCTCGGACACCTGGCTCTCAGGCTCCCTACTGCCTGCCTCCGGAGGCTGCTTCAGCTGGGGCTGGGCCTCAGTTTTAGAGTCAGCTCCGGACTCTCCCTCAGCAGCACTGCCTCCGGCCCCTGTCTCAGCCTCAGAGGCCTGCCACAAGGAACATCGCCAAAGGAAGAAAAATGCAGAGAGGAAAAGATTTTAATGGTGGAAATGAAGAGGCCATATTATAAGATACACACAGAAACAAGGAAATTGCATGCCCACCAATTACAGACTGAAAATCTGATACTGAAATGAAGAATATCCTCTGACACCCTTGATCACAGCCCAAATTATATACTTGTAAAAAGCATTTTAGAGCCGTGCGGAGAGTAGTATAACATGACTCACAGGGAAATCAATTTACAAAGAAATGCAAAAATGTATAATGTATGAACACAACAGGGACACCGATCATTGCCTAGCAAACAAATGTTTTTTTTTTTAAAGTGCTCTGCAACCATATCTAAATTTCTTTAGAAGTATGTTAATGAATTTAGTGTCAGAATTTAATTGCTCGCCAAGAAACACAAAATGTGCTGAAGTCCTTTTTAAATCAGACAACAGAAATCAACATTGTATTGTATTTTGGTTAAGAGGAACAAGGGGAAAAAAAAGATTATCTGATTTTTAACCACTAGGTGTCACATTACCACTATTAATCAAACAAGCTGTTTGCTGGGGGAAATTGCACTAATAATAAAGCCTGTCCATTTTTATTGGCTTTTCTTCAAAATTAATAGCAAGTCAAAGTAGAGGTCAAACACCCAGTTATGTTCCATCTCCTTCCTGGTTTAATTTAGTTATAACTTTCATTTATTTTTAACACTTTTTTTCTTTTTACTTTCATGTGTCCAGTCCAGGTTCACTTTAAAAAATAAAACAAATCAAGTGGTTAGACTACCAGAGTGACAGACTCTTCACTTTTATTAATAGCCACCTACAGTATCTGACCGACATCTGAGCATCTGTCTTTTGCCTTGAGCCTTTCTATTTTTCAATGTATTTGCCTGTTGAGAGACAACGTATTGTTTTCGATACACAGTTTTTGGCTTTCAGTGCCACAGTGTCTCCTCTGGCCTTCGGGACATTTGCAGGGTAACACTCCTGTACTGAACCTCCTATATAGGGCCACACAGCCTGTGACGTGTTGAAAGACAAGTGGCTCAAGGGTGAGCAGACCAGAGGAAGTAGGGCAGACTCCTCATTCTCCCCCGTGTGCTATTACAGGTTTTGTAGCCAACTGGCCATTCCAAATCCGGTAGATCCAACAAAATGACTTGGTCATTCTACAAAAATATATGGACGAGTTGCTGCATTACCCTGTCAAAAAATTAAATAAATCTCGCTTGGCCGATAAGAGCTAAATGATCCAAGGATTTTATCCTGCTGTTTCAAAAAGAAGCCAGGCTATCAGCTTCAACAATATGGTTGGGTAACCTGTTATAGACTCCTCCACCCCTTTGTAAAAAATAAAATGCCTCCTGTGCAAAGTTTTAGATTGGTGGAAATCAGATTTATTATGAACCGTCATTTTGCCCAAAATGTTTGACCCTCCCCTTAGGTTTAAGAAACATCATCAGTGGTACACAACATGAGTTTTCCTGGAACTCAAGACCTGGCGCAGCTAAAAGTAAAGAATTAAACTAATTGAATCTGCTTTTTTCTGAATAAATGAATGTTCATTCGGTAGCAGAATTTAGACATTGCCAGAGCAGCCAAGTATAGTTGAACATGCACATGCCACTCAAATGTATCTTGTGTGTCACTCATGGCACACAGTTTATTGCCAACCCCTGTTCTAGACGAAGATGAAAATGACACAGACGACTAAGTCTGTTCGGAATGGGATCCTTCACATTAATTCCCACTGAAACTCTGAGCACAAAAAGCAGCAGGAACTAAAATATTCCAGATTGCTAAATGCAGAGTTTACCAGTGACAATGGGTTCAATTTGTGATCAACAAGAAACAGGTTGGTACTGTGATAGCTGGGAATAAAGCGATCATGAGCTATAAAAAGCTGAATAGCTCATTGTGAAGTACTTCTAAAAGATTATCCCAGCCTGCCTGCACCATCACATCATCCAGTACACTACAGGAATGTTAAATAGATGACTCACATTCAGTGTGTGTCCTATCTTATCTCTTAATAAGGTGGCAGTTTTCTGAGAAACCTCCACAGTCCCATGACAAAAACACAAATATCTATTTTGTTTAAAAATGGCCACGAAAAAACTAAACAACACATTATTGGTAATATCACAGACTGTCTTAATACGTTTTTCTATTCTTGTCAGCTAGGCAACCTTAGGAAAAACAAATATTGTACATAAACTATAATAATATAGAAGAGTAGAGGTCTTCTACTACAGGATAAAAACTCTTCTTTACTATCGAGAGGCATGAAAATATCGTTCAGGAAATATTTGAGAGATACTAAGTAAAAAGCACATCATCATTCACTGTACTGTTTGGAGATGTGTCTGAAGGCTTCCCTATCTCTGAAATGCAGTATGATACTTAGGCCTTCACATGCGTTTTAGATAGGGAAACCTTGTTTGAGAGCTGGGAGCTAGTTGCAGCTCCATCGTCTGATCACTGGACCAGGGATGCTTCGCAGTGCTTTAAAAATCGGGAAAAAAAATTACATTCACAAGTTTTGGCTGAGCGAGTACGTTCATTCTGTGAACACTGCTCTCGAACTGCGTCCCTAATGAGCTCAGCATGCAGTGCTTTACATTGCAGGCCAAAGTCCCAAAGCTCTGGAATTTTATCTCCTAGGATATCAGTATTCCCGAATGCTATTTTCTAAAGGAACTATATAAAATAAAGTTTAGTGTAATAATAATAATAATAATAATAATAATAATAGTTATAATAATAATAATAATTATTATTATTATTATTATTATTATTAAATGGCCCAGGTCCCCTGTCTGCACATCAGGCTCAGTTCTTCCTCTCTGTCTTATTCTTTCCAACACTATATTCCTACATGCAACGTATTTGCAGGAAAACTCAATAAAGGGACTTCAAGGAAATACAAGAACAGACCTTGCAACATGACAGACGCTGTCTGAAGCACCGGCATTTGGATGCTGAAAGCTGACGCACTTGTGATAAGAGTGGCCTGGCCAGCTGTCTTTGAAACCCCCACCAGTCTGTATATGGACACGCAGGAGACACCTCTTCTTAATAAAACGGATGGCAACAAACCTATGGACCTGTCTTGGTCAACCGCCCACAGTAAATCACAGAAATCACACGCTTGGCCACCTTCAAGGATCTTTTCGACTTCTGAACGCTCGGATTAGGTCTTTTAACTTTTAACAAGACAAGAAAACACTGCTTCTGCGACCCGCCCCACACACCCCTAACCTCTGTGAGGGCGGCTTCCACTCCCTTCTTTTCATAGCAGTCGGCCGTGTTGGCGATGGCCTGTGCTGTCTGCTCCTTCACGATCATGGCGTGTTCCGAGGACAGGGAACGAGGCGGCTGCTGGCTGGGCGGAGGTTCTTACAGAAAGGAGAACAAGACTGCTTTTAACAGACACGCATGGCACTTGCTCAGCAACTTCTGGTGGTCAAGCCAGAAACTGAATACTAGATTGTATTACTCGCCTACGCCACCGTAACGTAAAACCTGACAGCAAAATAAGGCAGACATCTGGCAGACTTCACATTTCATATATTTTCTTCCCAACACTAAGAGTGGCATTTGCCTTTAGGATTTGATATTAAACAAACTGAATCCTACACATGATGCGTCAAAAGTCAAACAAGATGAGTCACCCTGAGTGGGCAAAACAGACTGCGCGTTACTTTCGATGTTCTTGACTGACCTTCAGGGACCGATTCCGAAGAAGATTCTTGCGCATCTGTTGCTACAGGAATGAGGGATTCTTTCTGAGGCATCTTCCGGAACTGCTCCTCTTCCCACTCCTCCACTTCCTGCTGGAACCAGTGGTTGTCCTCCCGGACATACTGCCTAAGGACTGGAGGGAGGGAATCCATCCCCCCTAACACCTGGCCTGTCTCAGCATCCGTGTCCTCTGTGGCACACAATGAGAGGGGCTTTTAATAAACACACAACAGTGGACACAGAATCACTGTTAACTGTCCAAACGGGACTCCCGAGTGGCTCATCTAGTAACGGTGCTCAGTTTGAGTGCAGGCTGAACTCTATCACTGTGGTGTTGCTGGGTCGAGCCTGGGCCAGGTCACTAGCTGACTGTGACCAGCAGTCCCAATGCAGAAGCTCAAAACGTGCGGAAAATAGCTGGGGTTGGCGTCTGTCTGCCCGGGTCCTCTCGGGTTTTGGTGTTAACAGCCTGAACTGTAATGTTTCTCCAGTGTTTTCTCAGAAGATGAATGGCTCAGACAAGTAGGTGTATTGGAGGAGCATGTCTATCGGTCTTTATTGTTCCTTTGGGGTTAAGGGAGTCCCTGCAGGAGAGCCAAGTCTGAAACCAAATGGCAATTCCAAAAAGAAACCAAACAATGGGCAATTTCAGAGGCCAGTTCCCCACCTTAATGCTCACTGTGTTCTCACTATGCACGCTTACACTAACAGTGGCAGCCTTTCACATCTGTGTGCAAGCCAAGGACTCGATCTGTTGTTTGTAACACGGAGTGGGCTGTGCTATTACCGGCTATAAGGTGAGGGAGCATGTCGTCAATGTACATGAGGCAGTAAGCGCTGGCGTTCTTCATGCCGCCGTAGGAGTCCTTCTCCAGCTCCTCCCACGTGGACTCGGAGACGGAGATGTCGTTGTACTTCAGCCACAGCTTGCTTGAGTGGTCACAGATGTAGGCCCAGTAGTGACCAGCAGAAGCTTGACCCTCGTGGACAAGGACAGCGTGAAGCCTGTAGGGCACCTGAAGGGACACAGCAAAATGAGAAGCATCCGAAATCACCCGGACAAGGGAGAATCTGGATACTGTATCTCATCCAGTTGCGTCAGATCTCCTTAGCCCATGTGTGAATGAAAACAAAAACCTTTAAGCACAACATTAACTGGGAACCTTTGTTAAGTACTGGCCAAGGCTGTGTGTGCATTTCCCAGCAAGAGCTAGAAAAGAGTGAGATCTATAACCCTGACACTGGAGGGCACACACAAAGAATCATCCTTTGATTTATTCTTCCACAAAAACATCCTTGATCGTTACTACACCATTATTTTTTTAAAAAAAGTTAAATAAAACCATAAAATATTAAAGCTCATTTGGTTGTCGTTAGTAGTTAGGGTGATTATTAGCAACTCCATGTTATAATACACAGTCAAGAGTACAGACAAGAGCTTTTAGGAATCTATTCATCCAATACAAACCCCAGGATCCCGAAATGCCAGCCCTCCTCATCCTTTACGTTTGTGACACGTATTATATTTACGGAACTCATGTATAGGTCAAATATGGAAACACTGGGCCACATGCATTACAATTTCCCTTCTTTACATCAAATAGTAATAGTGATCTTGGAAAATCTCCTGAAATTTATCAATGTACATGAAATTGGAGAGGAAGAACAGAATCTCCTTTATATGTTCAGATTACAAAAAGTAACCAATACGCATTCTAATGTCTTGTGTTGCTTTTTTTTTCACGCTGGTAAAGGAACGACACAGGCCTGGCACTAGTGGCAAGACTCACCTGGCTCAAACTAGCATCTGAGTACATGCCTTCCAGCTGCCGGCTGATTCTGTCAATGCTCTCCTTCAGCTCTGCAGAAAGAGAAATGAGAAAAGCTGAGAAAAACGTTATTGTGTGGCTAGTGAAATTGTCTGGAGTTAAAAAGTGGATAGGCAAGTCAAGAATTATTCCGTTGTTGAGAATATTTCTCCATCTTCCACCTTTATCTCCTAAACTCACCATCCTTCTCTGTATACAGGCTTAAACTGCAGAGATGAACAACACAGCTAGTGCCCTCTAACCCATCAATTAAGTCAATTCTTCAAGTACACTTGGGATGGTGAAATCTGCTTCGTACGCATTTTTTCTTTTAACTTAAACTTGCCAACAAGGAAGCAACAGAGACCTAACAAGATCAGAAATTCAGGGGAACTTCCTAGCAGGGAGAGTGAATAGCTGTTGTGCCAAAACTGTCTTGAAGAAATTTACTGCACCTGCGTAACAGACCAAAAATAAAGACAGAGGCACCTGAAATATGCTCTTCGTTACTGTTTAATAAGTAGTCATTTATAGGCAGATATGGTGTTTGGATGGGAGGGAAAAAAACCTCACCTTGAATATTCTGTTCCACCTCTGCCCTCCAGCGTTGCAAACACCCTTCGACAAAGTGCAGCTCCTCCTCCGACACGCTGTGAGGGGCAGGCTGGGAGGGCCACTCCACCGGGGGCCGGCACTGTGTGAACGGTTTGTATATGGGCGTCCTCTGGCCTGGTGGGGCCGGAGAGCTCAAGCAATCGGGTGTCCCCGAGTCCTCTGCTTCAGACAAACTGAGGCCAAATGCGAATGAACATTAAAAGGAGCTAATTTCTGTCTTGAATCACTGCACAGTGGCCAGCAAAGCTTATTTCTGTCCAACATCTAAGAACGTTAAAGCGACTTTCACAACCAGCAGCCTTAACAGATCAATTAGTCACAGACAAATCATTTCACATGGGTAGAGCAAGACCTTCTCATGGAAACACTGAACTTCACGGAGTCTTCCATAACTTATCAGCAAGATTTTTGTACAGCAGTTTAATTAACAAATTAACATCACTCCACGTTTGATGAATGTAGAATTTCAAAGGCAGGGAGATGTATGGGAAGGGATGTATAATTAAGGTACCAAAAAGGTTCAAAAAGAGCTGGACGTGCAAGTCCCAATTTATTTGTACCACGAGATTCCTTCTACAAGGTTTTTTTTTTAAATACCAGGAAGCATTAAGTCTCCTTGCCTGGTGTTCTCCGGGGCTGGGTCGGTGTGGGTTGTGGTGTCGGGTGACGCTGTGGAAGGTGGCGAGATCATTCTGATGTCTTCAGCAGGTGAAACACTAGAAGGCTTTGTGGTAGCAAATTCCAGGACGTACTGCAACATGTCTGCCAATGGGTACTTTGCTGGCCCAGAGCCGTAACTGTTGTAACTGTGAAAAGCAATCGGAAAATGGGGATTCTGTATAGAATATGCTGTTTGGCAGCTTGGCATAAGATGAAGAACAACTGAGTCATGTATGGCCTCTCCTAGTTCCTCTCTTTTTAGACTGAACAAGTTCTTTATACAAATCTCGCATGAGTAAGAGGCACATAGGCAGCCTTTTCTTATTAAACTGTGTTCTAAACTGTTTACAAGATGATAATAATAATAATTTCTCACACTTATATAGCACTTTTCTGGCCACTCCACTCAAAGCGCTTTACAGGTAATGGGGATCCCCTCCACCTGGATGATGTGACTGTAGCCATAATGCGCCAGTACGCTCCCCACACACCAGCTCTCAGTGGGGAGAAGAAGATGTTTACAATTTTCCATGCTGTAATTCATGTGTAGAAATATAATTGAGTGCCTGCCTGAAAGGTCTCCATAACTTATATTTATTGTCTTATATGCATCCAACAACTTATACATGTATTTTTAAAGCAACTTTGGGGATTTGTTGTATGTTCAATATTGATTTTGCTTAACCATCTAAGCCTATTTCATTCCTAAGTAGCACAACAGCACCCTTGTCCTTTTCCAACTCTTATGTGCAAGAGTACTACACTTTAAGGTACACCAGCAGACAAGCCTCGCTTTTCACATTTGGCATTGCTTCCTTTAACTTGCTAAGAAAAAAAATAAGTCTTATTATTCCAAGTCAAATTATTCTGAGCATCCCAATCATTGCCTTAATTCAAACTGCACCAGATTTCTTATTTTAGTTAAAAACAATTAATAGTTATAACTTAAGAGAGTGCGCTTCTAATGTACAGCTTGAAATCAAAGGTCGACTCACAGCGTGCAGAGCCATTCTGGAACTGTATGGAATTTCATTCATCAAGAAGTTATTGAAAATTCGTCAAGAGAAAACCAGAGACCTATTACAGATTACATGCTGGCTTTTGTACATGTTCGGGGCTGAATAAAGGGCACTGTCAGGCCAATCCTTGTCCTGGACATCCAGTGTATTGGCTCGTTTTGATTCCAGCCGAGCTCTTAATGAATGACACCAGCTGGTTAATGGCTTAACTGGACCAATTTAACAGCTTCCCCCAGCTCTTCAGGTGCTTCTGCTTTATTGTGACCTTGAAAACCGACACGGACACTGGCCATTCACGAGCAGGACTGGACATCAGTGGCTGAAAGGCTCTTCTGTGTTCTAACCAGACACTCGCAGCGATGAGAATATTTAATTTAGAGAATTCTCCAAGACCTGGTGTGACTGCTGACAAAGACCACAGATTACCTCTCCAGTTTCTGCTGCAGAGCTGTCAGATGCTCCTTCAACTTCTTTGCTTCTCTCCTCCTCTTCCGGATCAGCTCCTTGTTTCTGTGGAGGTACCTGCTCCCACAGATCAACAAATGAGAATCAGGGTCATGGAGACTTTTTAGACATTTAGCATATTTCAATTCAATCCCCCAAAAAAGAAGCATGGTCTCTATGACTTGACAAAATAATTATTTCTTCTTGGCTATTTTGTAAAATGCAGTTTAAATACAGGTAAACGGTATTACAGTTCAACTAAGGTTCCTATCAATATGTGTGCTACTTTGATTTCACAGCTATTTAAAACTGTTTAGCCCTCAGCAAATGCGCACCTGTCCATGTATATGACCTGGGGGAACTCCAGTTTCTTATGAATCTTCTCTGGGCGTCCCAGAGATTGGTTGAATTCAAACCTGGACAGTTCAAAGGTCAGCACTGGAGGTAATTTTGAGAACCAGCGCTGGGAAACAAAAATAAAAACAAGAAAATAAAAAATCTCTCATTAATGAAACAAGTATACATTAAAAAAAAAACAGGCTGAACAATAAAACATTAAAAACGAATAGCCCTTTAAATGGCAACTAAGAATTTTTACTTTACTGCAAACAGCTCTTGTGGCTATATGTGGGGCGTATTCACTGTGGAGTCAGAGCCCTTGTCTAAGGGTGACGCGTTACCTAGACAACCACAGCTGGGGCGGTTAAGTTTGGATTCGCCGCAGCTGTGGGAGCTGTTTAAGAGCAGGCTAAAAACGTCCCTGGAGGGACCAGCTAGCTGGACTCTTTTTTGTTTCTTTTCATTTTCTTTCTCTCCTCTCTTGTGGAGTTTTTTTCTTGTGGAGGTGGAGTTTTTCCTCCCCTGTCCCGCCATCTATCCTCACTGGGAAAGGTTGATGGTTTTTGGGCCTTGCTCTCCTTTTTCGCCGTTCTGGACCCTGCTAAAAAGGGACAGCCCAGTCTGGATGCCCAAGCAGAGCATTTTTCTTTGTCCTTTTGTTCCCTCTTTTGCTGACCTCACACCGGTGCCTCTGCCCCCTCAGACGGGGTGTTGACGTTTACCGGTGTCACTGTGGCTCCTCCCAAGGAGCCACATTGTTACACTATGCTTTGCAGATTAACAGCCAACTGAAGCAATTCTTCTAAAATCTTATGATTTCCTTTTCATAATAAAATTTTAAAAAAGCAATCTTCAGTAACAGCTTTTCCGAATCAGGTCTCATCATGTCAACTGCAAACAAGCCTTAGACCATTAAGTGCCTCTTATAACATATAGAAAATAGGTGTTTTTTTGTCTTGGTTTGGTGACATCTCCTATGAATTGTCTATCCTTCGGGCCATTCATCCTTTAACATGCTATGAGCTCCACCCCAAACGACAAGAGGTCCAACACAGACTGAAGGAGAGACATGCCCAATGGGGGGCCAGAAATATAACAGAGATCACTGTTTCACTGGGAGCTGGGACAGCCCTGGCCAATCCATCATTTCCCCAGGAAGTCTGGAGCCAACTGTACACCACAGCTCGGGGAATTTCACAGTCAGATAGTAACATGATCCAGGCTCAAACTTTCTAGGTCGGTTTGGAGATCAACCTGAGAGCAACCTGACCTGGTTAATCTACTCAGGAGCCCCTGTAAATGTAATTTACTATCAAAACATGCAGCTCTACCACAACAATATAGAATCTGCCACCGAAAGAGTGACCCATCCTGTCCAAAGCTGTGCCAATGGCCCAGCACTAGGTATATACTCCATGATTCCTTGGGATTTGAAAGTGCTTTGGGTTCAGGCATTCCCCCTAGTGTGCTGTGCTATGAAAAATTAAGACTAATGGAAGTTATATCACAAGAGACTGATGATTGTTGGTGCACGTGCCTCTAGTGAACTGCTGCAAGCAACAGCAGACCTGTCTAAAGTGTCAATTCAGAGAACTTCCAGGACATATTCCAGGCTGGAAGAAAAAATAGGTTGAGCAATTCCAAAAGGACTGAAGGCAGATACTGGATGTTCTGTATTAAGACCACAAAGTGCTACTAGATCTCCAGAAATCCATAACCCTGTGATGAAATCAATGCTGTCATTGCAATTAGGGGTATCCTTTCTATATTTTGGTAGGACAGAATATAAACACAGTATTTGTTTTGCAATCAAGTTTGGTAGCACCCACCTCCTGCCCAGAGTGAACTGTCTGATCTGAGTGCAGAGTTTCAATCTCCCCCTCCACCATGGCTCCTTCCAGGCACTCATCTAAGTTGTTGAACCCATTAACTTGTAGAGGGTACTGGCCAAACTGCTCAATGTTGGAGAGCGTCTTGCCTAGAAACAGATTAACGAAGAGCTGGGTGACGCAGCCGACCAGTCTGTGATCTAATCAAAAGCAAACAGTTTTCCATGTTCGAAAACTTTCTGATTATGTCCACTGGTTCGCCAAGTGCTAAAAGGCCGTAGATATTCATATAATGAGTTATTGGAACACCACCCCACACAAGCACTGTAAGTATTACTCTGTTAGGCAGTTATCTAATTAATATAATACGACATACCGCTTGCCCACAGTGGAAAAAAAAGATTACTATATGTAATCAATATAAAATAGTACTGATTTCTACGAGGAAATGGATTTGGAAACACGCCTCATGGGGAAAAAAATATGGAGAGTTTCAAGTAGCCTAAGAGTTCTGGAATTAGTCATTATCACATGTCACAGAACTAAGCAAAACTCTGATTCTGGCTGTATTTCCAAGTACATGCAGTACCTTCATGGGTTCTTTCAGCAACAAAGGTTCCATAGAAAAGCTGCACCATTGGATTCTGTTGCTTCGCCTCAGGATTGCTGAAAAAAAGACACAGCAATAAAAGCAGTAAGGTGCGTTTCCAAGGAAGAAGGAAAATGAAGAAGTGGAAAAGACAGACACTTTTCTGTCAGTCTGAATCCACGCTGTTTTTCAGTCCTCTCTTGCAATGTGTAAACCAGCCCTAAGCATCAGAGTAGGTCATCATTGTTTCCTGTTTTTTGGGAGGCTGGTTGTGATACAGGTGGCCAGTAAAGATCTGTAGACGGGTAAATCCTAAGCTTTTGCCCAAGAATTCAATCAACCCAACAGACAACCCAATACAATACCTACAGAGGCTTAAAGGATCTTCTTTTGTTTATTCTTGGCTCCCACTGACTCCAAGTCAAGTCTTTACTTTTAAAACAAATCTGAAATTGCTGTTGTATTCAACATTCATCTTCTTTTTGGGTCTGGGATGAGAATAAACTTACTTTCCATTCGCTGCCAGCTGAAAAGCATCTTCTAGCCAGTCAAGGAGCTTGTGGGTAAACTCACTAACATCCTGCTAAAACAAGTACAAAACAGGAACAACTGATGAGGGAGATTTAATTTCTAATTATTAATATTCTCTTGAGTGGTAGACTTTCTGTCATCTTTGCTCATGAAGGGAAGTGTTGAAGGGTTATACTGTGCTTTAATTAACGAAAGGCTGACTTCAGTTTTATTTTCACTTACTGCTATTCATACAAAATTAAAGGCCTGTGTTCGACTTCTCCGTTACTCTTTGAGATACTGAACTAAATCACGGACTTTTGCCGTAAAGCTTAATTTTGCACACTATGTCGCAGGAGTTAAGATCGTCTAGGGCTCTCCAACACTGGTCTTCAATATCGATATCGGCGCCAGGAAGATGGTGTTCCTCATTTGAAACAAATGGAGGAACACCACCTGGGAACGGACCCAGCAGCTTCAAGTCCAAAGTCACAACCAGGAAGCCAAGTGAGAGCATCAGAAAGAGGTAACCATGACCAGCACAAGACTGCACCTGCTTAACCCACCAGAGAGGGAAACCACCAGGTTCATGTAACTCATGAATGAGCCCTGGCCCTGAAGTCCCATCCTGTTTGTCTTACAGCTCACCTGTTGCTAGAGACTGGCATCACCTGTAAAGTGTGAATGAATCAAGCAAGCAATTTGTTCAATGAACAGAACTCTGGGCTTAAAAATCTGAAGAGTTCTTAGCTTACGATCCTAAATGATCTTTATTTCATTAAATAAATCACCTGCTCAATTGATCGCAATAATTTGTTCTGAATCTTCGGAAACTGGTGATTTAGCGGTGATCTGCAGCAACCACTGAGTTAGGGCTCTGCAGAACCAGGGTAGGACTTAAAAATGCGTTTATTAATAGATCATTTAATAGTGCTTTGTCAGCATGCTGTTATAAAAAGGAATGGCAATTAATTGATTAACGGAGCTGAAAAAAAATCTTTTCAGCAGTGAAGGTGGTCTTCAAATCATTGAGCAATGTTACCGACACCTCACTCAAAGCGGATTCTCATGACAGAAGGCGGACAGTCAGAACAGTGCAGGGATGTGAACCAGGCTACAAATACCAGGAACCAGTTTCCTTTAGCACAGCCAATGCATTGCGACCTGTGACGGAGTGACCACTCAAACTACCTGCTGGGCTTCGCTGGTCCGAAAGGCATCCTTCAGGAGTTCCACAGCAGCAGAGGGGTCCACAAACCTGCGACTGGAGCCCACCATCAGGGCGAAGAGGCAACGGAGCTCCTGCATGAAGGCAATGTTCCTCTTTTCCTGCACACAGTCACAGAGGACGCCCATATTTTTTAAAGGGGCCATTCAGACCTTACGGTATACACATAAAAACCTTCACCGCACCAGTGGCATGCTAACTGGTTATACTCTTAAGGCTAATTGGTTAAACAAAATGACTACAGCTGCACGCAACTGTGCAAGTAGAAGACGTTCAGCATGTTGTAGTTTACTAGTATACTGTAATGACAGGCCACATTAATGTTAAAAGACCCTGCTGTTAAGACACTAACAACAAGTACTGTTCTCAGAAAGCGTATACTATTTGCAATCTTCCTCCCTGAGCTTTGTCATGTGAGGCAGTATCAATGCAATAATCATTAAGTTCATGATGGTACCCCTCTGCACAGCCACCCAGGGCAGAATTATTTTCAGGCAACTCACACTGTGGCTCCTGCATTTCTCCAAGATGCTCTGGGAGAGAGTGTAATTCAGGACCAGTCTTCGGAACTTGGGCAGATGAAACAGAGACTAAAATACAGAGCAAAGGGGAATTGCTGTAAAGTTCCATTTACACTTTAATTCTGACATTGTTTCACTACACTTTGGATACATCGTGTTTGGCAGCGGTCCATTAACACCAGCGGGTGCATATAACAGCTGGTGCAATTTCTGCTGGATCCCAGCATCAGTGTGTTGATGCTGATCTGGCACAATTTACAGTATTTACCAGTAACACACACTACACAACTTTGAGAGCACTACGTAAGTACACAAGCATCAAAAATCATCACAAAGTTGTGAATTCCCTTCTGTAAAAAAAACAGTACCCGATTTTTAGCCGACAGTGGCATTTCGTGGTGTGTGCCCACTGTCTCTGACTACTTCCATAACATAGTAAAGCTTAGCAAAGGATTATAAATTGAAAATATTTACTCAGGCACATATTAGGCTAGAAAATACAAGATGCTTTTGAGAGGATACTATCCTGAATGCACATTTTTTTAAAAATCAACTCTGATCAGAATAAACCATTTAAAGGAGAAACTATAACACAATGAAAGTTAATGGTAAGTGTAAGGAGCAAACAATGCCTTAAATTTAGATTAAAACAAGGACAGATGCTTCAGACTGCAACAAAGTACATGTACTATAGGCTGTAGCACGCCAGCAACGTTATCTCTAACTGATTTGGGAGATTTGTATGTACTTCACACCACCTGAAATAAGACAAAAACTACCTTAAGTAAAGCAGCTCCATCTCAAACCAAATTCAATTAACATTTATCAAGGAAAGCACCATTTACAAGAACAAACTTGGCTTTATCATTTGCCTACTGAATTTGAATGAAAACCACCTTAAATTTTACATCTTTAACCAGATTCAATTAACTTTTATCAAAGGCAAAGGGTCATCTGAAGCCGCAAACATGTCTGATAAACAGCTGAAAGTGGATTATATTTTACGGAAATAAATGAAGAGCTGTTTCCACACTGGGGCTGCAGAAGAGAAATTAACGGAGAAGAATACAAACGGAAATCACACAATCATGTTAAGATGATACGACCAAATTCAACTGTGGAAGAATAAAAAAACTCTCAGATACTGTCATAATGGTTATGTAATTTACTTCATTTAACAAATTGTTCGTTTCCCTAACTGAAATCAAGATTCTGAACATTACACAGCCATATCTTTGAGGCAAAAAAACTCCTATGCAGATTTTGAAAGATGCTGTTATGTGAACCAATCTCTATAATGTCTTCCAAGCTTAATGCTTACCGTATCGTCAAGACCACCACATTATTGAATTACTTAGCTGTATACCTATACCTATGCATTACAGTAAAGCAAGAAAGCAATCTGATACACTTGACTAAAATCACTAGAATGCTTTTAAAATTAAATTAGTATGCGGAATATCAGTCACAAAATGTCTCCACCTCATCTGTATCATCCTGTTGTCATCCTATTCAAGCTTGACGCATTGCGCTAGGATTTGGGAAGACAAAACTGGCCACCTTTTATGGGAATAAAGGAAAGAGGCACATGGAAATACCATTAGTTACGGCACAAACAATTTCACCTGGCTACCATCCTAGGTCCATTTAAGAAACACGAAACAAAATCTTTAAACGTTAACGGAGGGCCGTGGCTTAATTTCGCAGACAGCTCTATATTGGCGGAGGGGAGGGGTGGACCTGTGGCTATGGATCTGCGCCTGTGGCTGGAAGGTTGCCGGTTCAAATCCAACGTCCGGCAGGGGAATCCTACTCCGTTGGGCCCCTGAGCAAGGCCCTTTACCCAACTGCTCTAGGGACGCTGTACAATGGCTGACCCTGCGCTCTGACCCCAAGCTTCTCTCCCTGTGTATTTTTCTCATGGAGAGCAAACTGGGGTATGCCAAAAAGACGCACTCCTAATGTAAGAAATTGTATATGGCTAATAAAGTGATCTTATCTTATATTAATCCTCTTCATTGCAGTCACAACACAAATGCTCATCGCTTGCACAAATTCCAACCTGAAACACTTCAGTGCGCGACGGTGCTCCTCACCTGTATGACTGCGCTGAACCAGCAGGTGTTCCCAACGTTCCTCAGGCCCACCGGCCAGCTGTCATGCCTGATCCAGTCAGCAGGACTGGTCTCTCCCCAGGCCTCGCACCTTTTCCTCTTCGCCCGAGCTTTGTTTTCAGCCACACTTGCCTCCAGGGCCCTAACGAGAGAACCAAAGGAACAGAGCTACCAAAGGAGAGCAATCCTTGCAATGACTGGCTGTCGGGAACCACTTCATAACAACTGACATGTTTGTAATTTCATTCTGTCTTTAGTTAGTAAAAGACTAGATGGCTTTGGACTAATGTGCTGGTCATGTGATCTTCACTCAGCAGGACTACTCCTAAGTCAGAACATGATAGGTATAGACAAGATGGCTGCCTTTTCAGAACCACGTTCCTCAGAAGGCATTGGGCCATGACCTGCAGTCTCCAGTCATTCGACTCAAGACTGTCTTAATGGAGGACAGCTGGTCGGGTGGGAACTGGCCATCAACCTCTGCTCGTTAGGAAGAGGGCAGAGCCTCTGTTATGTGCTGCACTGGAGGGAGACAGGAGCGAGGAAGAGCCTGTGGACAAATCTGAACTGTGAAGTTTTTTGAGAGAGAGATTTCAGTCTTTCAGAGCCACTGAGCCGCCCCGTTTCTGTCTACAGGAACATTTGGGGAACATTAGTTAGAGCTAGGACAGAGCTCAGCCTTTTCTATTCATTTTGCACTTCTGACAGGCAGTCAACTTGACTAACTAATTAACGGGAGTCACCTGTTCATCATTACAGTCCTGAATAATTGACAGCTGAGCTCATTTCTGTTTAAATAAGAGCTCTGGAGAAGTGTCCCTGAACAAGCCAGAGAACCAATTTGCTGACTGAGAGCTGTGGGGTTATCAGTGGACAACAATGAGCCAAAAACTATTCTTAGAGGCTGAAGGTACTGTTTTTACTCACACACTGTGAACCACTTCTTTATCTCGGAACTTCCAAGCCATTTTTAGTTTACGAAATAAAGGGCACTACCGCATTTAAACTACGACATCCCTTAACTCTCAACCTGTTCTGTGCTCAGCCCGTAACAGCACTTTTTTCCCTCTCTATAAATAAGAAGAACATTTGTTGTTGTTTTATTTTTACTTTACAGCTGTGTGTGTAATGTGTTTCCCTGCAAAAACGCCTATTTTAAGATCACTGCTACCACATCACAGCCAGGGCACTGCTGGAATATCCCACCTGTTCAGATCCCTGTCTTCTGCTTGAGCATTCTGGGATTCTTGTAAGCTCAATTCTATGGCGGTCTGAAGGTCATCTTTGTCACCACTGCCAGTTAAGTCAATAACCTCTGAAAGGTTAAAAAGACAGAATTAAGTTCAAGCCTTAGAGTATGGATTTTTTTTACATATTATAGCATATATGTTACATGAATATACCTAAGATTATACCATGAGCACTTAAACACTGTGGTTAAATGTGAACTTCATTATGCAGTGTATAAAAACATAACTAGACAAGAATCATTGTAAGAAATCTTGGTTTAGGTTTTTAGGTGGTGCCTTTGTCACTTATCTCCTTCAATCTTTTCTCACTGCTACTTACTGCTGAAATCATGCTGGCAGAAAAATAGAGTGTGGTTTGCCAAATAAACATTTAAGAAATAATATAATTAAGGGGGTACATTCCGATGAGCTCTTTAAAGTTTCAGGAATTTTTAGTCTATAGGAAACAATGAATAAGTGTGAGTTAAATTCTAAGTTGTCATCATACACGTACAGTACCATTTAACATCCCAAACAACTTAAATGTTGTCTGTGAGTAACACACAAAACACATATAGGTTTTAAACAATTTTATTACCTTTCTCAGAAAAAAAACACACACATTCAAAACAGACCAATGCATATCAAAAACAATAAAGGAGTTAATTAATAAAGGAGGGAATTACAGGGTAAACAACAAAACAACAAACAATGAGGATCCCCTGTATTCTGCAGAACCAAAAGATCGCCATTGATGATTAAGCAAAATTGTCCTTTAATACTTTGCCAATAAATAAGCAGAACGCAGATCACTGGGGAGACAAAGTACTAAAATATACCCTTTGTTAAACCTCAACTTCCAATTTTTGATGAGTACATTTGCAGTTTCTATGCAGGAGACATGATGCGGACGGGCAAATTAATACACAACAGAACTCTATGTGCATTGTAAGTAAACATAAAACAAGAGCAAGACTGTGCAAAGCAGACAATTTGCATTAACTCCTTACAGGAAAAGGCCTTTAAAACAAGATGTGCAGAACATTAGCAGCTTCCTCTTAATTTGCCTTCAATTACACCCCCTGCCAGCTGGTGTGGGACAATCTTGTCTTTTGTAATTGCTCTCTGAAGGTCAGTGTTCTCCCTACTTCCGACTTACTTGTCTGGGCTCTCCTGCCCACGACACTTCCTTCAGCATCAGACGGCTCCACTGCAATGACATCCTCTTCTGGCACTTGGGCAGTCAGCATCGTGATCGCTTGACTCATGTCCCCATTGCTAGCCTGGGGCATCAAAATACAAAATTAAGAGGAGAGAGAGAAAAATGGAAGTGTGGCTCCAGGGTCAAAGACAAGACAACTGCTGCCTTTACACTTTTCAAAGAACTGGCAGTGGGTACTTTGTGCTTTTCATTTTCCTAATAGGGATGCACTCTTGAGTGGTGGCACATTGTCTCATGATGGCACACACCTTGAGAACTCTCTGTAGAATCTCAACATCCTGGGTGCCCGTGATCTCTCTCAGCTGGTTGATCAGGACGTGGGTCTAAAAAACACAGTAAATGGAAACGTTTCAATACACATAATTCTAAAGTCACCAACAATATCTCAACCTTTTGAAATATTTATCAAGGGATAAATAAAAGAACAAGGACAATTTCCCTTATAACTCAAACAGCGCTGATGGTCAGGGCAATAAAGAATCATTAGCACTGTTTACATCTTTTAAACAAGTACGCAATGACAATCAAAGACAGGGAGTAGTCAGTCACTGACCCTTCAATCTAAATGGGGAAAACGTCCAGTCTGTCATGTTAACAGCGGCATTTTACAACTTACTACCAACAAATTACATCGAGAATTTATGAAGATCAAAACAGCTCAGGGTGGGGTGGCCATGTTTCACAGCTAACAGCTACAGGGAATTAAAAAAAATGGAAATAGGATTTCCAAGATGATTGGACCTAAGCAGCGAGAGAAATAAGGGCAATGTGGTGATACTTAGCGCTTCTGCTCACAGCACTGGGACATGGGCTTGACTACAGTCTGGGGTGCCTTCTGTCCGATATCTGCACGTCCTCTTTCAAAGACATACGGGCTAGATTATCTGACATCTCCAAACTCTCTCCATGTGTGAGTGCATTGGCAACACATCAAAGCTGTAGCCCTGCCTTATACCCTGTGCTAACCTGACTCTCCAGGTAGCAGAAACCCTTACCAGGAATAAGCAGCTTACTGATTACAGATGAAGGGACGGAAAAACAGTAGAACTGTTTACATGACACGAAATAAGAGACCGCAAACCGATACCATTTGTATGCTTAAGATACACACAATTTCCCGCTCACTCAATCTGGCTGCGAAACGGGTAAGGGTCTGGCAGATACCGGAGCAAGTGAAATTCTCACCACAATGTGAAAACATTTTTTTTTCGGAGAGGGCCTGATCCACACTGGATCCTAATCTGCGCAATCCCACTCTTACGGTATGTCACTTGGTAGATCTGAAGTTTACCGGGTTGGAGCAAATGAAGAAAAACAAGCAGTGTCAGGGGTCTATATAAAGGTAATTGAATTGCAGCAGATGGAAAAGTTAGGTTCTCTCAGCTGGCCTCCAACACACCCAGATACTTGGCCTCACAACAGGAGACATATATGGAGAACTAGAAGACCAACGGCCGCTGGTCAGAGTCTATTTTGAGCCAGAGCACTGATAGCCCTTGTGTTTAGCATTCCTCTCACCCTCTAAGGGGGCTTGAGTGACATAGCTAAGTAGGTGGTTGAAAAAATATAGAATACATTCAACCCTGTTTTTCATGATGCAGGTGGATGCATATAATATAAGACAGTTGTATACATTCTCCCCCCCCTGTCAATATTTGTGTTGATTTCTATTGGGTTATTTTAGCTGAAACACACACAGTAAAACACGTCGTACACTGCCCGAGGTCTTGTATTATATTACAGTATCTTAAAGGATGAAAGCATCAGCACGTTACACTCTGTAAGAAATGGCAACAAAGACAAAATGCCAAAAGCTGTGCTGTAGCCGACCGACACCTGTCTCCCATAGTGTCAAGATGAGCACCTGTCACGTTCCAGTTGGGAAAATGTGAGCAATCGGACTTCAATTACGCAAACCTATCCAGAACACGACATTACCAAGAAGGGCAAGTTTTACCTGAGTCACAGCTCTTAAGCAGAAAGATGAACTGGACAAAAAACTTTTTGAGCTACATATTATACCCAGGTAATTCAACAAACGACAGAAATGCAGAAGACTTCTGTCACTCAGCATAGAATGTGTTCAGTCTTTGAAGCACATCAAGGTTATAACTAAGTCTGGACACTTTCAGTGTTGGAAACTGGGGATTTCACATACCAAGGAGCAAAACTGAAAATGTGAAAACATTCTTATCTGTCAAAGGCTGAAGCTGTTGGTGGAAATGCTGTTAAGATGGCCTTTCAAACTAGGGGCTCATCTGAGCACACAGGCTCATTTTTCAAGCCATCTGTAGTTCAGGAAACCTGATCATGAAGGTGGTTTAGTTTTGGAGACCTCTGACAGGAAGGGCACTACTTCAAAATACCGTTTTTAGTACCAATTAATCTTCTTGCTACTTAATTGTAAAGGGGTTTTTTTGCACGTCTTTTCCTGGTTCTATCTGTTTTGCTGTTCTGCACAATTATACTACAACAACAACAAAAAAGAATTTAATTTCTGACAAGGCAAAAACTGCACTACCCTATGAAAAAGAAAAAAAACACTTTTGAGAAAAGGCAGTACTAGGGGGAAAAATACAAAAAGGCCTTTTGCCTATTCTGGTATTGAAAGGTAGCTAGCTAATCAACATTTAACCTACCAGTCTGCACTAACTAGTACTTAACTCACCCAGTAAAAGCTGTCCCTTTAAAAAGTGTTTGAAACACTAACCCGATCTTGACAGCAGCGTATTCTTTATGCTCTGTACAGTTTGTCTTAATCGTGAACAACATGGTTAGTCAGTTTTACTCCAAGTGTAACAGTATTAAGTGTATTACAGATGTTCAATACTGTAGATGTCAAAGAATAAAAGTAATATCTCTGATTCAAGGCTACAGGGAAGAAGAAAAAGTCATATAAGATCCTTGAAAGTATTAGATAAAGTCCCAGCAAAAATAACTTTTCTTTAGATAAGCTCTCAATAATGGCTGCATTACTCATTCAAATGTTTATGGGCTGTTTTCAATTTTATAAAAAGTAAGAGTCTCATTGAAGCACTCAGTGAAGTCAGATGTGGTGTATTTGGATTTTTTTTAAAAAACAGAATTTACATTGGTGTAATCGCAGTAGATGCAGTAAGACCTTTCCTTATTAAGTTACAAATGGTGGAATAGGAACTAGAGCAATTATATTTATAAGGAGTGTTTCCTTCTTAACGTAATAACAACAGCAGATGGTAAGTTAACGATAATGGTAATTGTCAGTCAGTGAATTAAAATGAGAAACGCACAGGTATTTAAAGTTTTTTTTCCTTTGCCATTTTCCAATAATATAAAATTGGGAAGTGCAAGCAATGCTTATTTTTTAAGAAAACAGGTTAGAGCACCAGTGCAAAACTAATAACATGATCCAATATGTTTGTTTTTCTACCATCATTCTTGTACACTGACGTCTCTGGAGCACTGCTGTTTGCTCAGGTGGGGATATCTGAGCTAATCTATCGAAATGTTTGGTCTAAATCACTGCTGGCCTAGCATGCAGTGCCATGATTTTTATTTTTATTTGAAAAAAATCCCAAGTACAGAAACTGAAATCTACATGAAACACAGGTGTTCCCCCGGCAGCTGGGGGAGTTTTACAGCTGTGTACATTCAATACATCTACAGTGGCAATAAATACACCTTTTTCTCACTTTCAATAATTGGTAAAGGCTACACCCTGGCAAAATTTCCCATTGGCCTTTCCCATGGACTCCTAATAATCCCCATCTATAAATTGGCTACATCACTCTGTTCTCCTTCCCACTAATACCTGATGTGTGGTGAGCAGACTGGCGCCGTATGGCTGCCATCACATCATCCAGGTGGGGCTGGACACTGGTGGTGGAGGAGGGGAGTCCCCGTTACCTGTAAAGCGCTTTGAGTGGATTGTCCAGAAAAGCGCTATATAGGTGTAAGCAATTACTATTTACAAAATGGAGCCATGAAGCACATTTGTAGGTACAGTGGGCATCTCTTCTATAGGGTGTTTCTTGCTACAATAAGCAAGAAACTGGAAAAAAAGGAGCCCGATTTCAGTTAAAAAGGTCAGAATGGACTGTAATCGACAAATAGAAAACAAACACGCCTCGAATCTAATTATTGCCGACTATTTTTAAAGCGTGGAGCTTTACTGATGACAGTACAGTAGACTGATTCAAGAGTGAAAACCTGAAGCTAAGCGAATTGCCAGACAATTTAAGGTCACAACGTGTCAACGCTCCCATTAAAAGTGAAAAGCTGATAAATGAGGCAAATTAGGAGATATGAAAGTGGTTATAGCGGCACATAGCGAAGAAATGGACGATTTGGAAAAAAAATACTAGGTGTGGTGACAGGAGTGACAGTCTTTTTTTCATCGGTGGCTACAGTATCATTAGTAATAAAATGCTTTCCAGCAAACTGTAAAGTCCAGAAAACGTTTTAACTACAAATGCAAAAACATCAGCAGTGTGAGGCTTGCTATACAGTACATGCAAGTGGAAAGGGATCAAAGTTCAGATTTTCAGGGTTTTTTTCACATGAAGTTGCGCTTGTTCTTTGTAAGGGAATGCTTCACTCCTAGTTAGATGACACGACTAATAGGGGAACTTAAGATGTGAAAGTACGTGCATCAAAGCCTCCCCTCTTTTTATTTTGAACAGCTCAAGCCAGTTTAGAGATCGGTAAGAAAAAACGCAGCTGGAAAACGGTGTTGAACACAAACCTGCCCTAACGCACGATTTTGCTTGAAATCAAGCGCAGGTTTGCATGCAGTGGTCTCTGCACGCTGCAGAAGTGAGCTCAGACCTACAATACCTAACCCAGGTAGCGCCGCTCTGTTTTGAAAAGGTACATGTTGAAGCAGCGCAGAGCTGAGGATCAAGCTCGTACACTCCCCTCGCATGTGTTTTCAAAACAACGTGATTGGCATGGACAGTAACAGTCTATAACTCGGACTTTAAAAATGTCTCGGGGCTACCTATTTGCACCGATCGTACCTTTTTTTGTTTTGTTTGCAATAGTTATTTTTAAGGCTGAATTTGGTGGTAATGATAAAAAAATATATACTAGGGTGAGAAAAGTTTTGCATTCCTGCTTGGTGTGACGGCTAGCATACAGCGAGGCGTGTAGCTCAGCAAATACGATCTCTCTGCAAACTTTTTTTTTGTTTTGCTCGTCAACACGAGTGTCAGACTTAGCAGGGAGAATCTTTTTTTAAAACTTTCCGCCGCTATTTCGCTCACCGAACTGCCAGAGTTGTCCCCATGATCGCACTGCTGCTCGGCCGTCATGGCAATGGACCAGATCCTCCTCTTTTTTCGGTAATTTTCAATGAAACCTTCTCCCCCTGCTTCAGACTCTCGCCTCCTCCATCCGTCACCCACACGCCAGGCGCGCCCCCGCGGCTCGTCTGCCCAGGATGAAGGACGAGCGCGCTTGCGACGTGCATGCCCACGTACTGCGTGGGGAGGTGCCAATAACGTCCCAGTCGCGTGCATCGTGCGCAGTAGCTGAGCAGGCAGGTTAACTTAAAGGGTGTGGTGGTTTCTGGAATTCGTAGTACTGTAGGTAAGCTATGTTAGTGAACTGGATGCCCCTGCAACTTTATTTGTAATTGTTCCTTAAAGTGATCCAACTATTATGCATCTGTTGAAATAAAAAAAATTGATATGATGGGGAAATACTGAAAAAAACTCGATTTTCTTCAGATACTGTATTATATTAAGTCTTGCACCTTCTTTTTCTAAGATTAACCAGTAAAGGACGCTGTTACTGTCTGCATAGTTTTCACCTTTTTGGGGAGAGATTTGCATCACCCATTTCACATACATGAGTAAAAAAAAACACATTCGGCAAGTGAAAAACTTGGGTGCAGAAATGCCCCCTTTCGTTTTTTACCTTTACTATGTTACCTGGAGAACTTGCATGTGATTTGTACGGTACAGTGCACCCCATACACATTCCGATATGACACAATAATATTAGGTGAGCACCAATTTGGTGACAGCATACAATATGAAGGTAGAGGGTTGAAAAATCATTTTGATAGGTGAACCTAAGATCAGGGACAACAGAGGATTCTCTATCCTATTTGGAATATAATTGTTAATTGACCCAATAATTTCAGCCATCTGCAGGGGGAGAGCCTCCAAAAGCAAGGCTGGGTAGGTTTTTTTATTACAAAATTGCTATTGTATTTCAAAAGAATAAATGTAAATATAATGATCAGATTTGCTTTGACATATAACTTGGGTGACATTGTGATTTGCAATGCTGCTTCTCAGCTCCTGAGGTCCAAGATATTGTGGCTGGGTTAACGTGTATCTAAAATGCTCTGTTTGTGCGTGTGTGAAATCTTTGCTGTCCATCTTGCTGTATTTTAAGTCGATATTATTGACCCACGGGGAAAGGTCTGGCCCTTGTTTCAAGAGAACTGGAAATACTAACGGAATAATTCCATATATTTAATTTATTCTTTAATAATACATTGTAATTGATGCTAATTGTGCTTTGTTTAGTTTGAAATAAAACCTGGACTTCCATGCTCAGTATTTATAGTATAAAAAGTATGAGAATCAGATGTCTGACTATTGCACTTTGAACACGTCGAAAGACTTCAAAAAGACAGCACCTCCAACTCATCCTGAGTTTTTTTTAAATGTTCCTCCAATAGAATTGAATAAGGACCTGCCTTCATTTATTTGTCTGAATTGATGCATTTTAAATGGACAAAGTCTTGTAAAAGGAGGACTCTATCAATGTAACGTACACTGCCAGTTCTTATTGTGTTAGTTTAAAAAAAAAATCCCAAGAGCACTGCCCTTCCTGCATTATTCCATTATCCACTTAGCATCAGTGTATTGGCATAATGAAAATTCAATCCACTGGAGGACACCAAAGTTTAATGATGCCGTCCTTCAGTGACGTGGGCAAGTAAGAGCCTCTTCTTTGGCAAACTCAGGCTTTAGGATCTTACCCCGACATTAAGTGACAAATTGATTAAAAAAGGAATAAGAAAAAACATTACACGAGAACAGACAGATGCCTCTGAGCGCTGCAGACCTGAATTAGGGAGCTAAGCGAGATTTCAGAACAGCGTCAAGAAACCAGGAGCACCGTCTCAGACTAGAAGGAAGGCCATGGCACCTGTAACTCTCCTGCTGCTTTTCCTCTCAGGTAGGACACGTAGTTTATCTCCGATAGGTCTATAGAAGAAGCACTGTGTACCGGATTTAACTGGTAAATTGATGGTGAGACTAGAAATAAATCAATTAGGGGTTATTTATTGGGGGTGGGGGGGGGAGGATACTGCTACGTTAAAAAATACAAAGATTGACGCCAACCAAGCAAATTGAAACCGTTACAGTGATTGGGGAAAAAAAGAGGGCGCTTCTTTATAATGAATGCATGGAGTCTAGTGGGCTAGGGATGAATTAAACCTGAGTCCGCGACGAGGGTCTTTCTGTGCTTTCTTCAGTTTTACCTGAAAAAACGTCACAGATGTGCGTGGAAAGAGTGACGCACCGCTTCAAAACAACTTGGCATAACTGCGTTTTGTCGTGCTGCTTTTCCTTTCAAAATATTTTCTGTCAACATTTAAAATATATTTCCGGGGCCCATGTCCTGTCCAGCCTCAGTAAAACCAAACAGCTATAAAACGCTACTTAATCACAGAGAGAAAAATGTACTGCACAGGTTTTCTATACTCATAGAATATACTTAATATTTAGACATTTTAATTAATAATTCTTTCATTTATTAATATTATTGCTTTCTTCTCATATTGCCCTTTAACACTTTCTGATTGGTCTGTCATACCTGTTACCAATTTTTAACATCATCTGAATGTAGGAAATGTGTCCACTCCATACAAAAATCAGTGAAGTTTATTAACTTAACAGCTGTGTTTCAGTTTCAGTTTCAGTTTCAGAAGTGTGGATTAAATTAATATGGTCTTGTTCAGTTGTATATTGTTCTGTTGTTTTGGCATCTACCCTCAAATATGTGTTCTGCAACAATTAAGATTAATGAAGTGTTAGAAATCACAGAGAAAGATAAAGTATATTGAAAATATGATATCAAGGGAAATGTATTTCATAGCAGCCAAGCACTATTACAGGAAAAAAAAATCTTTCTGTATGGCCTAATGTTTCTCTTTATTGAATTATATCTGTTACTAAGGGCAATTTCTCTTACAATGTGAACCAACAACACATACTTTAGAAAAAAAATGAATTGCTTCAGGCTTGAAAAAATGCTGTCTAATGTAACAGGTGCTCTTATTGACCTTAGTAGGTTTTAAGCCAGTTTAAACCACCTGTGTCTATATTAGGGAGCTCTGAATTCTTCTGGGTTGAAAGAGTACTTTTGCACAAAATACTACAATCAAAAATGGCATATATGGAACAGATATAAATATATTCCATACAGAGTTCAGGAAGTGAATGAGCATTGTAATTTTCTTACCCAGCAATACTGTATCTTTGTAGACCTCAATATAAATCAACTCAGTTTACATTGCATATAAAATTAATTTAAAAAGCACAAATCACGCTCTCGCCTTTCCATTGGGACACCTGACTCTTTTAATTTGGCAGCTTAGTGTAAAAAAGAAAACAAATCTAAAATTAACATGTCAAGGATACTCCTTTCTTTTAACTCATTTTTGGTTCCTATAAAATGAGATCATCACAAGAAGAATGGTAATAAGAGCTACCGTAGCGTCATTTAAGCTATAATGAAGTGGTGAGTAAAACATCTGTATCACTTAAAGAATTAAAATTAGAGTGTGTAGAGTATGCATTACTTTTCCGTCAGGTCGCTCCGAAAGCACCAGTTTCTGAATGGTTTTCTCCTCTTTGTGAAGAGGAGCTGTTGCTGCTTTTTAGAGAAGCAAGCCTGACCTTCTCTCATAACTTTTAGAATTTCTGAACTTCTACTGGCAAAAGAGAAATCTGGGCATTATCATGCGCAGATCTCCCCACCTTGTGGAAGAAGTCAGTACTGCGATTACATCCATTCTGCAAAAAGGTTTAGAATCTGCATTCTACACGCACCATCAAATTTCTATATATTTACATCTAAAACAGCAGTTGCAAGAAATGGAATAAATCTTCATACAAATTTGTCTTGCAATTTTAACTGCTGTTTTTAATTTAATTACTGAGTCACCTAAATGATATAAAACAGGTTTCAGATATTCACAATGTTTATGAATGTATACAAATATTACATGCACCTGTTAAGCACGTTTAATCAAATCAGTTATAGTTTGTATGTGTTGGTAGAGCACACAATCATTAACTTAAACCATTCAGTTAAATTTAGAAATTAGATTCCAAATTAAATGGTACTACAAAATCAGACAAACATAATTTAACCAATTTTTAGCCATTGCTGAACAGGCAGTTTTGGAATTAATTTGTTCTGCATGAGATAAACACATGCAGTTGACACCTAGATGTTTCCAAAATGGGCAGCTGTACTGCACTTATTCTTGAGTTACATTTTCAATGCAATTCAATTTATTTTTATATAGCGCCTTTCACAACAAGGTTGCCCCAAGGCGCTTAACAGTGCAAGTGACCATAAATTTTGCAACACTATCATCAATCGACAAGTCTAGTTTTACATTATTGTGCAACACAATTACATATTGCAAACTTGCACAACTGTTTTATACTTGAGATGCTTATAAATGCAAAACATGCAGATTGCTGTGTTGTTGCTGCTTGAAAACAGCTGTCAGGGCCTCCACTTAATATCCTGACAAAAAATACATCTGATTTGAATTTGGACCACTGCCTCTTCAGCTTAGTTTTTGTGACATGTATAGATTGTTAATCAATGCAATTTTTCACCACGAACTCTTCTAGCTCCGGTAACTGTGACTTTTAGAGAGAAGCCCAGGAGGTCAGCTCTGAATCAGCTGACCAGAACGCTTCTTCGGAACTACAGCAGTGGAGTTCGGCCAGTGAGCAACTGGACCACGCCTACCATTGTCTACATTGACTTCATCCTTCAGGCTGTACTTGATGTTGTAAGGACTGCTCCCTCACTGTAAAGTCTATGCTTACTGTATTATTCTGTTCTATGAAAAAGAAATCATTTAAATACGTAAATCAAATGGACCGTTTAGACAACAGAAAAAAACTAATCAGTATTAGTGCACACTGCAATGACTTCTTACTGAAAACCCTGCATTAGAAATTCAACAAACCAGTGCCCTTTTCTTAAAATATTGTTGTCTTGAAGGAATCTTAAAGTACATTTAGTTACTGGTTTACGATCTTATTGTCGGGCTTCAAAACCGAGAGGTTTATATGCTAATTCAATAGTTGGTAATCTTTTTGCAGTCAGAGATTGAAACTACCACAAGACTTTCTCTATTTAAAAAAAAACATACTAATGATGCTCATGTAAAAAGCTTTGATAACTAGGAGAGTAAACACCCAGAAATACGCCCATCAAAAATACTTTCTTAAATTAATTTTTTTTAATCAATACTTCATGCTCCAGAATCCCCTTAAAACATGAAATGGGTTTTGTAACTACTTTGAGTAAGTGATTTCCTGGAAAACTATTTAAGAAAAATTAATTCCATTAAACCAGCTGGTTCCATGTCACAGATTCTTATGTGCTTTATTGATAAATATGCATTGCCTGACTGCTTAAGTAACTACAATAAATCACCATTATCTTTTTGTCTAAGGATGGGCAAAACCAGAAAGTAACCACAAGCATCTGGTATCGGCAGGTCAGTAAATTCAAAGTCAATTTCCCTCATTTTGATACCAACATCTACATTACAGTACATCACAGTGGTATTCTTTTACATCAACTGGCACTACCATTATCTTTTCATACATTATGTATACTGAGAAAAAATACATTATACAGATGATATTAAAAGCATCTAAAAAGTGCACCATTGTATACCATCCTGTTTTTGGTGGGATAATTTTACACAAAGATGAAATATTGATAAGAGCTTCTAATCAGTTGGAACCATGAATAAAAATGATAAATTATTATATAGAAAAAATGTTTTTGTGTTGACTCTTGACATAATAATAATTTTTAGAATATGGCATCCAACTGGATTTATAAAGCCCTATATGATTTCTTGGGAATTACTATAGATTTTTGTAAAAATGTTTAAATATTATTAACATAATAGTTTCTTTCTTTGAAAGCATTCATAATGGAATCAGGTTTATATGTACAATATACTAATTTACATGCAAAAACAATAATTACACATGAGCATTTTACCCTTTCCAAGAACTCAAATGTAGAGAAATTTGGGAAATTGTTCATAGGTTTTTGCACTTTTGATTATTTTAATTTTTCTTTTCTAATTTGATATCTCTTGCAGTTCTTGTTCAAGTTTCACAATCAGGCACATCTAAATACAGACCATGTTTTACAATATGCAAACATTTCTTCACCATCAGTTCTGTGAGAAGTTATCGCTCTTTAAACCGTATATGAATCTGTCACAAAAATGTCATTAAGACATAATCTAGACTCTAGTCCATACAGTAACGTCTGCTATTCAGGATAGCAGAAATCCTCCAGAAATTAAATTAACACAGCATTCCGTTTTTACATTCTGTTTGTGTTTACTTTTTAGATCTGGAATGACGAATTCCTAGTGTGGGACCCAGAGGCTTTTGATGGAATTAATGAGATCTCTTTATCTTCAGATGCCATCTGGGTTCCTGACATAATCATTAGCGAATTGTAAGGTTCACATTCATCATTGACTTTTACAGTATTTCCATCTTGCACATGCTGTGTTTGTTTCCTAATTCCTTTGCTTCCAAAAACAATCTCCTCCTTTTTTAGGGTCAAGGAAAAACAAAATCTGTACCCAAAGCCCTTTGTCTCGTTTTGCAGTTTACATTAGCAAAGCACAATTAATAATGGTGGTAAAAGCTGTACTCTCATAACAGATATTGCAAGAAGAGAATCATCTGCCCAGATAAGCACTGCTCAGGCAAAGAAAGGGGGAGGGATATGATACAGAGACAGTCTGTTATATGGAAAGGTTGTTAAGAAAAGATGTTTTTTCTATAACCTAAAAGTAGCAATATACTGAGTCACAATAATAAGGAAACAGATTTTAACCATTTTTCTGCTATTTTCAGCAAAAGCAAAGTTGATTTGCTTGAATGCAGGCAAAAGAGAATGAACATTTATCAGGAGGCTTTTGGGGGATTTAAATGATTAATACAGTCCTTTCATTTTTTTTCCAATTTCTTTCAAGCGTGGATGTTGGCAGATCTCCAGAGCTCCCCTACATTTATGTGAATGCCTCTGGGACCATCAAGAACTACAAGCCCATCCAAGTAGTGTCTGCCTGCCGCTTAGAAATGTATGCTTTTCCCTTTGATAAACAGAACTGCACTTTGACCTTTCGAAGCTGGCTCCACACAGGTACAGTAACGTAACAGCAGGACCTCATAAATAAAGACAGAGATTAGAAAGATGGATTGATAGACGTATAAATAGACAGACCTGTGATGCATTCTGCCTTGTGCCCAGTGCTTGCCAGGATAGGCTCCCCCATGACCCTGTATTACAGTAGATAAAGCAGTTAGAAATAGGATGGATGGCTGGATAAATAGACAGACATTGGCCACAAGCAGCCTTTTAAAGTTACTGTTGCTGTTTCAATTGAATTCTGTCTGACTTTTTCTTATGCACATAATGTTATTATGTATTCTCACTTTATGTGACTAAATCCTTTAGGGGGATGATAAGCAATCAATCAATGCCTGGATAATACAGTGCAATATTCCAGCATATAGCAGTCTACAGTGCAGTTTGAATGGCAGTGTTCATTGACGCTGTCAAGAACAGTCTCATTAATGCAGTGAGCAGATATTTATGTAATCTGTTTTGTCTGAGTAAAGTGAATGAAGTGGATTTGGTGTTATGGAGAAGTTCTGAAGAAATTGCAACTGACAAGAGGACCTTCATGAATGATGGAGAATGGGAGCTCATCTCTATTCCGTCTAGATATGAACAGCTGTATATGGAAAACAAGGAGTATGCACAAATTCAGTTTAATGTGAGTACAAGTACTCTGCATGTAGACACATTTAATATATGCTCCAAATGTTTTCTTTCTTCTCTTTTCAGCATGGAACAAAACTTTATATTACCTATTACTTATTCTGAAAAATAATGACAATGCTGCAGTCTAAATTTTAAGTCAATAGGTCAAATAAAAATGCTATTTACTCTATAGTGATAAGGTGGGGTTTTTGGATTGCATGAGCAGTAATATTCATTGAGACAACACAATACTGAGCTTTCATAAATGGTGCTAAGTGCCTTTTACTTTTTTCACGTTAAAATTTTAAAAAAATTGAGTTCAGTTTTAGAAACACTATACACTTGGGGCAGTGGAAGTGTGATGATGCAGATAGGAAATGTCCTTTAACACAAGAACGCTTTGGTATAGATTTAGGGCAGCTTAATCTGGCACATTGATGAAGTCCTTGAACCAAAGGACTTGAGACAATACAAAAGTGTGGATTTTCCAGTGAGACAATGCAAGACCACACAGTCCTAGGACTACAATGACATCACTTCAATAAAACAGTGTCAAGAACGTGTGAGCGGCCAGTATGACAGGATATCTGCAGAACCAACTCACAACTACCTACAGTAGAAGACAACTGTGATTGTCCAGCTTTCTCTCTCTTGCTACACAGGAATAATAGAAATATAGCCAGCAGCCATATCACCCTGCAAGTCACAACTGGCAACTCACTGAAGCAAAGCAGGTGTGAGCCTGGGCAGTACCTGGATGGGAGACCTCCTTGGAAAAACTATGGTTGTTGCTGGAAGTGGTGTTAGTGGGGCCAGCACGGGTCGCTCTAACACTGTTATCTGTGTTTGTCCTAATGCCCCAGTAAAGTGACAGGGACACTATACTGTAAAAAAGTTGCCGTCCTTCAGATGAGACTTAAGACTGAGGTCCTGACTCTCTGAGGTCATTAAAATCCCAGGGCGTTTCTTGAAAAGAGTAGGGGGGAAACCCCGGCATCCTGGCCAAATCCCCCCCCCACCCCCGCCCTTGTTAATCATGGCCTCCTAATAATCCCCATCTCTGAACTGGCTTCATCACTTTGTTCTCATCCCCACTGATAGCTGATGTGTGGTGAGCGTACTGGTACACTATGGCTGCGGGCACATCATCCAGGTGGGGGCTGTACCCTGGTGGTGGTGGAGGGGATCCCCATTTCTTGTAAAGTGCTTTGAGTGGAGTGTCCAGAAAAGTGCAATATAAGTGTAAGGTATTATTATTATTATTATTAACAACAACAACAACAACAACAATTATTATTATTATTATTATTATTATTATTATTATTATTATTATTATTATTATTATTATTATTATTAACATTCCACAGCTGTCTTTTCAGATGCTGATCTGGTGCCACAGCACTGCCAGGATTCTGTAAATCCTTAGGCTGGAAGGTCATACCCAATACCAACTCTTTAATGTTTTCACTTGGATAGTGTGGCATGTTTTTTAAACCCCATTACTAAACTATTTTGCATATATATAAAATATATATATATTTTAATTATGCCTCTAGAGCTTTCTACGTAGGTTGCCCTTGTATTCAGAATTTGGCAGGATAGTGACTAATAACATCAGTTTTAGAATACTTTTAGTCCAGTAAAAATGAAAAAGGAGAGTTTATGTGTGGCAGAAGAACACTGAATATTGTCTAGATGATCAACATTCGTTTGTTCACAGGAACAGTACTGTGATAAGGTGATTATAACTTCACTTTCACTTTAACAAACGCGCAATGTTACATATCCAGACTGCCAATATAATGACAATGTAAGACTCATTAAACAGATTATTTCTACACTGCATGCACGTTTCAGTCCAGTAAACAAATTATGCATCAAGCTTTAGTCATTAAGCCAAACTGCAATCACATACTGCCGGGTCAATTTTAGAAGCCAGGAGCCTATTTTCTGCTGCAATGCATCAAAAAAGGGTAAGACTGCACAACATAATCTATCATGTTAAAGGCAGACCCCATTAACACAATAGTTTCCAGAAACCATCGGAGGTTTCTTGATAAATTGTGCTCTTGATTGAGTAACCTTCACTGCGCGAGTTAGCCTAGTGCATCAGAGTGGAGGTTGCAGGTCGCAGTACTGGCAAGGAAGTGAGATTTTTAAAAATGCAAATCTAAGGATTTAAATAAGCAAACACACACATCCATGTATGCTTAAGAATAAAGATGATAATGGACAATAGCTCTCTGTGGTTACACTGTGCAGCGTGTTGTGTAAAGTTAACGTTCCAGATGACCAGTTTCCCTTGTTGCCTGGTGGCCCATGTGGTATCGCTATTGCGAGAAACTCTGGAGGAGAAATCAGTTGTCTTATCACCATGATGGTTTCAGGAGAACACATTGTTACCTGCATCATACTGAAGAAGACTGGGACAGATAATGATACTAGTCATGAACTTAGTAGCTTAAATATAATCACAACAAAAAGAGTTACGAAATAACAAATTCGACTGAAGGTAATGAGTGTTCTCAGAAATGGTACCTTTTAAATATTTTTTCTCCTTTGTAAACTTGGACCCAGTTCATATCCTGCAATATCCTGTTTAGCACATCACAGTGTACAACGTACAACATCTACAGTACAGTTTACAGAATAAGCAAGTCCAAATACATTGTATAATTGTTCAATCCAATTAACTGGCAAAATGGAGAGATATCCATGTGCAGCCTTTTTGTATTTCATTCCTTCATAGAAGAAAAAGATGTTTTGCCTAGCTGCTGCGTAACTTGTCATTGGTTCTGCTTGAGGCCGTCTGAAGAAGAGATGACAGGGGAGGTGAAATAACCTCTAGTCCACGGGTCATTCCCTGAGCCTTGCAGATCTAGACAAGTAAAGTTGGCACTGGCTGTAAGAGCATTATCTAACAACCTCCTTTTGTGCATAACACAAAGAGAGACCAGGGTGACTACAGCCTCGGCCATAACTCACTGCTGTAAAACCGATATTACTCTTCCTCTTCTTCTACAGGTAGTAATCCGTAGACGCCCCTTGCTGTACGTGGTCAGCTTACTTATCCCCAGCATCTTCCTGATGGTTGTAGACGTGATAAGCTTCTACTTGCCCCCAAACAGCGGCATGAGAATCACCTTCAAGTCCAGCATCCTGCTGGGCTACACGGTGTTCCGAGTCAACATGTCTGATGAACTTCCAGCAACGGCTACTAAAACACCACTCATTAGTAAGTAAAGCAGCTGCCAAATTCAAAACTCAGAACACTTTCAATAAGTGTCAATCATGCCCACGGTGGAGGACTGATATCCAATTCGGCTTGGGCCACCAGTGAAATGGCATGATCCTTCCCCTCAACGCAAACAAATTCACATCAACAAGACAGATGGAAATTCAAACTGAACTATTCTGTCAGACCAGTATGACAAAGCACTGTGTCAAAGCTACTGCTGCTGTCCTCATCTAATTCATTTCTTCAGATGCAAAGAAAATAGTCATTTCTTGTCAGTATGCTGTGTGATGCATATTTCAAGGGAGACAGAAGCAAAGACACATGGTAAAACATGGAATTTACTTTGGAAAATGCACTGAATAGATGTTTTTGTGCGACTGGGGTACAATTGCACAATATCAAGCCTTTTGGATGGAATTCGCTTCTTGATTATTAGTTTGAAGCTAATATGCCAGCTCTGTTTAAAGATTAAAAGTGTGGCAATGTCTTTGTTATTGCAGGTATATTCTTTGCTGTCTGCATGGTCCTTCTGGTTCTCAGCCTGGCGAAGTCCATCTTAGTTGTCAAACTGTTGCATCACAATGATGAAACCATGAAAGAGATGTCAGTGTCTGCTTGCCTACTGGACAAGTTTGGATCCTCCAGCCAGAGCGTTCTTGAGAGCTCCTTCACTTCTGTGAAAACGCTAGATGATGTAGATCAGTGTGGAGGTAAATATGGGTTTCTACCAACTGAAATGCAAGGCTGGTTATTAGGTAATCTCTTGCAAGCTTGCACAGTAGTAACATATATCGAGTGTGAAGCAATGCAAGGATTTTGTCATGATGTACAGATCAAGGATATCGTGCTACATTGTGTAAACAATAAAGAAAAGGAACAATTAACTGCAATGAGGCTACAAGTGTCTGCAGAACCATAAATGAAGAGATCAACAAGAGATAACACTAGATTGACTGAAAACAGCAGAGAATCCTTTTTATTTTAAAGACAAGTTCTAAAATTCCTAAAAAACTAAAAACGATAACTGGGGGAGTTTTGGAAGGTTTTCACTTCAAAGGTAAATTTTATCTTGCTTAGGACATAGCTGTGACCATCAAAATAAAAAATAAATAAAAGGCTGGTTTTCTACTATCAGAGCTAAGATATATTTTAGCCTGTTTTCAAGGTTAAACTGAGGAACATTTTATCTTTTAAAGGTGTAGTTATTGTACCCAAGTTAGAAACCTTAGGAAGGTTTCCTGATTTAGCTTTTCACCCTCTGTTCTTTATATACTAGAACTGTGATATCTAAAGGATATACTGTATTTCTACAGGCCCTGTCACAGTGTTTCAGGAAGTCAATTTCTTTTGTTTCAGGCTACGACTTTGACTTTTCCCCAGAGGAAGAAGAGGAAATCTCCTTCCACAGAGCGCGAGACAGCTGTCCTATGTTAGAGAAGGTCCTGCAGGAGATCATTTCCCTCAAGTATTACCTGCACCAAGAGGACGAAGCTGGGAACATGAAGTCGGAGTGGTTGGGCCTGTGTTACAAAGTGGACAAGATCCTGTTCCGTCTGTATCTGTTCGTCCTTGGCATCTACACCAGCACTCTAGTTTTCCTTTGGATAGCATGGAGCTCCCCCTAAAGGCAAAAGAAAATATTTAATGTGTAGGTATCTGTATAAAGGTTCCTACTGTACGTCCTTTAAGTCATGCAAATTCAAAATGTAAAGAGAATGTGCTTCTCAGCTGGAAGAAAAGCCCCACATGAAATCCTCTAGGGGACAGTATAATTTTGCCCCTGTCGAGTAAAGGTTATTTTGTTGTTTTTTTTACTTTTTTATTAAACCAAAGCTGCCAAAGACTTAGGCTTTTACATAAAAGGGATGAAATCATTCAAAATGCTTTGTTATGTAGGCTCATTGAATGCAATATTCATTAGCTAATCACAGACTTTACTCATTAGAGATGAATCAGACTGGCAAGGGATAATTTCTTCAGTATGTGAAACCTATACAATTGTTAATATCTTCAAATAAAATCCAGCGTCTCACAAAAAAATAAGACATACTGTATTGTTTTCTGTTCAGCCTTGTTTCCCTATAAATAAAACTTATTTTATAAATTAAGTTCTTTCTTCATTTAATTTGTAAAAATATCCTCTCTAGTAAATATTTTTGTACGAATAGTATTAACCACTAGTGGACTGTTTACTGTTGGATTAGAATTGCAGTTGGATTTCACTAATGAATAAATAAATACTCCAAATCAAGCTTCTGTTTATATCTTTTCTTTGAGCATTTTGAGGAGTTATCACATGTTGTAAGCTGTAAGCTCCAATTCAGCATAAATTAAAAGGGAAGGTTTATATTAGAACTTCAGTGAAAATTCTATGGGAGGTAGAATCCTAGGTGTGACTGTTCAAAGACAGTGGATGTCTTTAGAACTAACAGGAAAACACGAACCAGAGGACATGAATGACACTAACTACGTGGAAGTGCATTTTAAACTGAGAACAGAAAGCCATGCATTACACAAATGGCTTTGGGAGGCTGGAACAAGTTACCCAGTCATGTTGCTGATCCAGAGATCTCACCCAGTTCGCTACCAACTAGGCTAGACGGGTTGAATGGCCTTCTCTCTTCTGTTACCTTATGTTCCATTGTTTCTTTCACAATTCTGTGTAAGTTTAAATATTGTGAGTTAAACTACAATTACAATTAAACTGCAATTGTGCTATACTTCTGACACTTCTCACACCACCTGATTGTTTTTACTCTGAAAACAACAAACAAAGCTATTTAATTTCAGTCCTCGTTTTTGCATTGGAGCCATTTTTTACAATGTAATTAGTTGACTTCATAAACTAGCCACGCGCTTCACTGAAGGGGCACCTGAGCGAATCACTTCTATTAATTTAATAAAAAAGTTATTACGGCAAGTCAATGATGCATCAAATTGCAAACGATCAATAGAAACTTATTTTTTCCTGAATGCAAATCATATCAAGTAATCTAATTACGACAGCTCGGATGGTCTGTTTATCTTTCTGTTGGTTTGACATAAGTTTAAATGAATCTGTCAGGAATTGAGGCTAATGGGACAATAAGCAGCAAGTCAGAGGGTTCACAATACCAGCGTTGGTTTCAGAGAGCTTTTAGTAACACTATCTCTTCAGAAAAGGCAGCTGTTCCATCATTTGGTTGAAAACAAAACACTGCTTTTGATTTTTTTTTTAAACAAAAAAGATTAGGTATATCTGTTGATACCATCTGTCAAATCCCTGCTAAAAAACATTATCTTTTATTTTCAAGATCAATGTCAGGATGCCATTCATACTTTGCAAAGGAAGACAAAAACAATTCACTTTATCCAGTCAGTTCCATTCCCATTACTTTTCATAGTGTAATGTTTCACTGGAATGAGACAATTACATTACTATGCAATTTTTCACCTATCAACCCTAATTATGCAAAAATACATTCCTGATTCCTTGCATTCACCTACAAGAGAGACTTGTTTTCTGTTAAAGATGCGACATATTTAAAAATGCATACAAGTAAAAAAATAAATAAACTAAAAGTAGAAATTAATAATTTCCTCAGCAGAAAAAAGAAAAAATACTCTGAAAGTCAAACAATCCCCTCAAGTTTTTTACAGAATTTGTGAAGATATATCCTCAGTAACTAGTCATCATAAGTTAGTGATGCATACAAGACTGTGTTCACAACAGATTGTGTTCCTCATAATATTTACAACAGATCCATCCAACAGTGAGTCACGGGCTTGCTGACTGTCTGTAAAATGAAATCCAAGAAAATCTACTTCATTTTACACGAATACATTCCTTAAATTATAAGAAATAATAACTCAGTGAAAAAATATTTTCAACAGGAGTTCAAAATAATAAGTTAAAAGGTAAATGAAGGAGTTACATACAGTATGTGTATTTTTATTTTTATTTTTGTTTTGGATTTGGCGTAGATAAGCTAGATAGTGGTTTTGGCTGGGATGTAGAAAGTTATTTCAATATTTCATTGTTCAAAAAATATAACAATAATTAGTTAAATGGTGTCAACACCATGCCTACAGGTTAAAATGTGAATTCTTCCTGGTTCTATCACAGATTAAAGAAGTAACAGGTACATACCAGCACTTTTCTGAAATACAAATTAAGACAGTCCTTTCAAATATAACTGGCATGTTTTTGTCAGTGGGTCCCAAACTGTTGTTTCTGAACAAGCATTCCCCATTTACTGTGTGCTTTTAGTCATGTGTGCTTTTTCTCAAAGCTCTGACTTCTACTAGAAAATCTATACTATGAGGCTGTATACTCTTTTTTTAACTTTGTTCTTATGGAAAGAAGCATAAGCAAATTATATTCCCTGTATGTTGTTCCAGACATACAGTATACTGTATGTCCTCTCGTGCCACAAGCCCATAGTAATACCAAGTACACAATCACTCATAAAAGCTACAGAAAGTAAACTGTAGTATGTCCATTTGCAAACCACAATATAACAATTTCCACTTAGCATTTACCACTTGGAGTTTTATTTTTATCCACCATTTTTCAGATTCTGTGCAAAGCGACTACAAGTCTCCAAAAAAAAAGCATTAAACACATGACAGTGCAAACGACGCTTTTTAAAGTGTCAAAAAACAATACTTCCCAAAGACAAGAGGAGCAAATTAATTGCATAACAACTTCAAAGGCAGACTTATAAGCATTGTTGACACCTAATGATCCTGTATCACTGATCCACATTTCAAACTGAATGTGAAAACTGTATTTGTCATTATCGCCTTGGCATTCTCAACGATAAGTGTTTTAAAAGACAACTGTTAATTGGTCTGTCAATCCCAGTGCCATAATTCATAGTGAATGTTCTTCCTCACATTGGGAGTGACATAACTGAATAAAAAGAAGTCGTGTGTGTGATATGGAGGTGGTTTGTTGTGTTTCAGCTCTGGAGCGAGATTCAGAACATTTAGTATTCATTTGTTTTTAACAGTGCCCATTGTGGCCAAGGGACAAATCACTTCTGGTAAGTTGTCCACCATGGCAACGAACCTTATGAAAATTTATAGCAGCTCTGAGAAGTCATCACATCATTGTAAATTTAACTATAAAGGAAGATATAGTCCAGAGTCACTTTGTCTCATTATGTGGAAAGTTGATTTGAGTTCAAGAAGTCACAGAATGTCTTGGGCCATTTAATTGTTCAACTACGATTTATTATACCTTATCGCTCAAGAATTATTATACTTTATCAGCTTTGCATTTTGCTTTGAAGTACCATTGTTCAGGAGCTTATCGAAATGGATTGCTTTTTCTCTGTGCTTTGTTTTTCTCCTGTAATCACAAATATACCCAACAACCCTAAAAGCGACACCAGACATACACAGGCTCATGAATCTTATCTTGTACTTATGAGAGTTACATCCGAAGGATTATACAATTTAGTCCATGTTTTATCTTTGAGATATAATAAACTAATTAAAAGTTTTGCTATCAGAATTAAGCAGGCTTAATTTTCATTGAAAGTTTCACATTCAAAGCCTTGAAGTCCTGACAAATACCTCAATTTTAAACCATCTTTTTTTCTATTTTTTTAATAACACCCCATTTTTTTCAGATATTCAAATCCTCATAATTAGTATACTAGATCTTGTAACCACTAATTATCATTTAAATTGAACTGTGAGTTTTGTCAAGGAAGTCAGGATGTTGTTTCTTAACCCACCTGCCTGTTGTGCTGTTGTGTGATCACCACAAGCACAATTTCTGTAAACGACTTTGCTAATCAATACCCTGGAGGGTCTGTGCTAAATATTTTAAGAAATTACCTGAGCTGATTTTGTTAATAAAAATATGTTTAGATTTCTCCTTAATTAAGATCTTATTAAAACTCATTCAACTTACTTTCACCCAACCTCAACTGCAGAATATGTAATCTGTGAACAATAAAATGAATTTCTTTTATCTATTTAAGGTTTGAGGGGTTTTGAAACAAACTCTCCAGCCTTACTGCTGAATCAGACTCCTCAGGATCCTTCAACTGATGACTGGATGAGGTCCTTGAATCTATAAGTTACTACAAACCATTTGACATCCTTAAATGTGTATTGTGTTTTTATATTTCTCTCTAACAACTGAAGTGAAAAACAATCCCATATACTGTAAACTATCAACAGCGTATAGCACTCACTAAGGTTTACCACAGAGCACTCTATCCACTTTCTAACTGCTTTATTGAAGAAGGATAAAGTCTATGTTTATCCTGTCTCCTTCCTTATGCCCGGCAAGCAACGGGCATAGGTTAGGAGACACCATGGGCAGTATGCCAGTCCACTGCCTGGCACACACAGACACAGACACACATGCTCATGGTCCTTGGACTGTGAGAGGAAACCAGAGCACCTGGAGGAAATCATGTGAACACAGAGACAACATACAAACTCCACACAGATAGCACCTGCTAGGTAGCAATGCTAACCACTACACCAGCATGCTGCTTCATTAAGCAGCCCCTGCTTAGGACTTTAAAAAGTTTGAAAATTAAAAAGAGCTTGGCAGAGGCTGCACATCTAACATTTAAGCTGAACATTCCCGGATCCTCATTTTCCCGCTAGGTCACCCATTCAGATGATTTTACATATCAAACGTACGTGCATAAAAGTCTTTCAAAATACCACCAATGAAAACAAAAATATGTGGCAGCGGGTTCAACAAACCATCACCTTCTAAAAATTAATTCCTCTATTTTGTTTTTACCAGGCAAGTCAACTGGGTACTGACTTGTACTTACAGTAAGACAGAGACAGGATTGGGTTCCCTGGAGGAAACTTTCTTGTCATTGAAATCAAATTCACTTGTCTTAACCATTAGGGGAACAGCAAAGGTATGATTGATTGATACAGCTGTCCGACGACGTTACACCATATTACTTATTAATGTTTATCAGTGGGTTAGATATTCTTTACAAGGAAACAGCTGAATTTTTCCATTTTTTTTCCACACTGAAACGTAAAACAAACAGAAAAACTCAAAGTTTGGCTGTGGAGTCTTCTTCAGGTGAAAGACATACTTCCCTGGGAATTCGTCTCCCCAATTTCTATACTGTATGTTTAGAACTCCTTTCTCATTTTCCCCATCCGTTCTCAAACTTTCTTTTTTTGTCTTTGATCCACAAATTCCTGTTTTTTTCCCCATTCCCCCATACCTGAAGAAGGTTCCACAGATCTATATACAGTATAAATACTGAGCACATAAACATTTCAACTGTATCCAGAAAACTTTAGCACTGGAACAATATGGTATTGTATAATTTAATCTTAGGCAATTAGGTCTACCATACTGTGTCATTATCTAGGGTATTATTACTTATATTAAATACTTATTATCATAAAAATAAAAGCAGAAAACTGCAACTATGCATGTTGAGTTACTTTTGTGAATATTTTTTATCTAGCTATTACTATTATTAAAGCATCTTTTCAAGACATATTACAAAAAACAATAAAAATTGCAGACATACTGTACAAGAGCTCATCACCTCTCACTACAGAAACGCTTTTGCTATTGCAAGTCATATATACAATATTTTTCTTTGCTTCGCCCTTATAGCCAAGGAGACTTCCAGTCGACCAGTAAACTCCAAAAACTGGTGAATCATTTGCAGTCCTCAATCAACTTAATCAAGAGACAGGCTAACTCCCACAGAACTCCACTGGCGCACACCGGATGTTCTGTCAGTTAATTTTATTAGAGATCATAGGAAATAAACCGGGCTTCAGTTATTGGGGTTTTCAATTGCGTCAACATTTGTAAGAATGGTCCTAAAGCTCCATAGACTAAGGGAAAACTATGTGATAAATATTTCCCATGTACAAACAGGCTCTTTAAATCTCATCATTGGTCTCTATTCTGACTAGAAGGGAAAATATTTATGTTGAATGACCCATTCTCAACAGACAAGAGATGGTACCAGTACCAGAAACGTAACTTTGCCCATAAAAATCAGATTATTTTTTATTTTTAAATGTGTTTAAGTATATCATGGATGTATGCCTTATACATCTGTATAAATGTCCCTGTGTTCCAGATAATACTACCACTCAAGGAAAAACAACACAAAAAATTATATAGGATGCAACAAACAAAGAGGGGATTTCAGTACTTGAGCCATTTCTGAATCAATGGCATTTTATACTAAAAAGGGTTTTCTATTGCTCATAATTGCGGTCATCTAAACATTCTGCCTACATAGGCACAATCATAGAATTCAGACTCACTCCAAAGGCATGCACTGTCTGCCAGTTTACATAATAAATCCAAACATAATTTTGTTCAGATGGGAAATTCATGAATAAAATTGAAAATCCAATAACGTATGCATTCTGTCTGCCTTTTCTGGGGGGTGGCATAAAATATATATATATATATTTGCATTGATTTAACATAAATTCATCCTAAAACGTTTGTAGGTTTAAGCAATTTATTGCCTTTTGGTTGCAGACTGTGAATGTTGCACTTGGTTAAACAAGCCATACCCTCACTTAGTCTCTCCAGCACCGATAGAAGATAAACAAAATGAGGAAACCCAGACAATTTAGCTATGAAGAAGCAGTGTTATCTGCAGTCACATCTATAAATTACATTACTGCCCAAGCGACTGCTAACGTTCTTCCTGTTGACATCTTCACTACTTTACAGCTATCATTCAAGCAAACAAGCATCGGATTTTTCCCATAAGCAAAGTGCACACTAGATCAATAGATGACAGGACACTGTCCTGAGCAAACCATACACCTACAGTGTTCAACGTGACATCAGCCTCCTGGCTTGAAACATGAGACTAACAAGGCCTGATTACGAGATTGATTAATTGTTTTAAAACTGTAAACTGCGAGACGAGCGGAGCCTAAAGAGTAGTGTTGTTTTGGGGCACTTTAATGAAGACAGTCGGGCGGAGACAGGCTGTTGAGCTTACTGCACAACAGAATGCGTTAACATGAGCCAGGACTTTGGACGTATCCTGCTCGCAAAAATCCTCCAATGCAAAATGAGATATCCTGCATTATGGACAACACTTGCTCTGCTTCTGCTCTGCGCACAGTCAGCTCGCTCAGGTAATTCATGGCAAGTTCACTACTTGGAATTAAAGAAAAAAAAGATCTTATTTTCATCGAGTAAATCAAATACTATGAAAAAAACGTAAATCTGAAATCATTTTGACGACAGTTCACAAAATATATTCAATTAAACCAAAAGTACTTAGATGATTGCTGGGTCAGTAAATATAGACCGAACGATATAAAATTACGGTATCATATATTGTCTTTATTTTACTTTCAGGGCGTTTCCCTTTTACTTTTTTATATCCAGTTGAAAGAATCATTGCCACTTTGTAAGCGTCGTTGTTTCAGTTGTCGTGATAACTATTACATTACAAGGACATGGCATGTTAAGAGAAGATGTTAAAACAAAAATAAAAGCGCAAGTTACTTTACAGTTATTGTAGTCGCACAGTATAAACTGCTGAGACTTTCCCGCATCACATCTGGTCGAGCGCAAGAATTGTAAATGAAAATTCAACGTTTTCTATTATCTCTTTTCATTAGATTAATATATTAAAAGAAAGTTTTTTGTCGATTTTTGTTAGAAGGGCGCAAGATTGATTTTATGTTAAAGAAATACAGTATTTGCTGCAGCAACATGCCTTCCCTTCAATAAAAGCAGAAGATAAACTTCTGCAGCTTTTCTTTACGGTTTTCTAAAAATGGAAGAGAATATTGCATTCGACTTGGTTGTGTAATATTAATATACCACTAATACGATTGTTTTATTATTTCAGCGAATAAAAACTGTGAGTGTGGGATTCCATTATGGGACTGTAGCTCAAAACACATTTCCTAGAACTAATTTAAGTTGATGCTATAATAAATGTTTTCATCTTGCAACAGAAAGAAGTAACCGAGAGCAATTGCATTTGCGCAGGGATAAAATCAATACTATGTTACTAATCTAAAGGACTTGGCTTTTACTAAAGACGGCGAAAACTTCAGCAGGAGGGACTGTTAAACTGGAAAAAGCAGAGGAGACTGAGCTGTGCGAGATCAAAGCACATTTGTAATCATAGCAGTTTTTCAGTGAAAAACGTGGTCAAGTCATTAAAGAATGTATTATTGCTGCTTGAGAAATGTATTTGTGAGCTTACCATAACGACAGGAAAAAATGTTACCTATAGTGAGCATGTGCATCAATGGGCTTAAAACACTTTTATTATTTGGTTTTTATCGCCAACTACTGCCAATACCACCCGCAATACTACCATTGTAACTACTAGGAGTAGCTAATTGACATAAAAGCGGGTCATTTAACGCATCGCAAATTGAGCAAAACACTACAGGAACAAATACTATTTTACATGTAGCACAACTGTTGTTTGTTGTGTGCATCCTTATCTTAGGGAGACGAATAGGCAACAACCCGGGGCGATTTGCCAACGCAACCTTAGTTCGACTCTCTGACTATCTGATGACCGGCTACAAGAAAGGTGTCCGTCCTGTGAGAGACTGGCGCAACTCCACGATGGTGGCCATTGACTTCATGGTGTACGCCATTCTGAGCGTGGTGGGTGGAATAATACTTTATTTTTTTCGTTGCTTAATTCCTAAAGACAGAATGGACATGGAGAGGAAGGAGATGGTGAAAAGATTTTTCTTGTCTCTGAAATGTGCTTTCAAATCACAGCAAAGGAAGCCCAGCTTCCACAAAAATGCACATTCCTGTACAAATACCCTTATGTATACCCTTACGCTTATATAAAGAATAATCATAATAATCGTTTCCTGAGATTATTTTTCACAATAATTTTTAGCATCATAAGATTAACTCATCATAATGCTAGAAAAAATATGCAAACCTGCAAACATACTTGCTATACAAAATGCCTTAGTTGGATATAGCGTACTTGAAAAGAAGAATTGAATGAAGAAAATAGTTTTTATGAATGTAAGAAGCAGCAAAGGCTGTAGATTTTAAGAATACAGCATGTTGCATTCATGAAACTATAGTATATAGTCACATAAAATGAGTATTCATTGTACACATACTGTACAAACTAAATTAGGAAATACAAGTATTCATTCATTTTTAAGGTTATGATTTATAGGTCTTAAATCTGAACCTTACTTTGTTGTGGACAACTTGTTGTAATACAAAAGTAAAAAAACACACATACTGTATCTGCTAACACAAGTATATACCTTCACCCCTTCCCACCCTCCCTTACAGGATGAGAAGAACCAGGTTCTAACAACGTACATCTGGTACAGACAGGTAAGGGAGACGTCAGTGGGGGTTTCAGACTTGAACTTGAACGGTATAGGATTTCTGCCTCTTCACATGATCCGATTTGGTTGACAAATAATTGCTTTATGCAGTTGTGGTAAAGGCTTCCTCTCTGCAGCACTTGCAGATACCTTACTGGCTTCTGCAATAAAGACAGACTGCGGCTGCTGTGAAAGTCCTTGCAGAGTGGGAAAGTACAGTAGCTTGTAATATATATTTGTATAATCAATGTGTGTATGTACTGTATATGTACATATTTCTGCATGTGTTATTATCGCCTTTTAATAATCATTGACAAGGAAAAGTAATCAGGCAAGATTATTTTTCATTTAAAAACAAAAGATGTTTGCCTTTTCATTTGACCCTGCCTTAAAAACGTCTTGTATCTCTTTACTGCAAAGAAATGGGTGGACGAATTCCTTGTATGGAATCCCGAGGATTTTGATGATATCAAGCAAGTCTCCATCCCTACAAGCAATATTTGGGTGCCAGACATTCTCATCAATGAGTTGTAAGTGCACCGGCTCAAAATACTAAAGGGGCTTAAACTTACAAAATATGCAGATTGTTACGGAAAAATGGAACCAGGTTAATTTGGCAGAAATTAGTATCAGAGACGTACCAATGCTATTTTTTTTTAAGATTGCCTATCTCTGAGACTAGTCTGGTAGCTGGAATTGGCAGCTGGATTGAGAATCTCTAACCCCAATGCCTGTTTCCGCAGCGTGGATGTGGGAAAATCCCCAGATATCCCTTATGTGTATGTGGGTTATGACGGAAAAGTGCAAAACTACAAACCCATCCAGGTGGTGACAGCATGCAGCCTGGATATCTACAACTTCCCCTTCGATATCCAGAATTGCACCCTGACCTTCACCAGCTGGCTTCACACGAGTAAGCAACCATTGTTGTTTCACACGTCTGTCAAGCAACTGGCTTGTTAGACTTCCTTTGTTATGTCAAGTTTAAATCTTATAAACATATTTCTAATTTGTAATGTGCAACTACTGGAATATGCTGAGCTGCTGATTGTGAATTAGGATCAATTTATTGGCCATGTAAAATTTCTTGTATTAGGGATATTTGACTTTTTCCCACACCCCAGCTTGCTCTCCATGAGACACACAGACAGGGAGAGAAGCTTGGGGTCACAGGGCAGGGTCAGCCATTTATATGGCGCCCCTGGAGCAGTTGGGGTTAAGGGCCTTGCTCAGGGGCCCAATGAAGTAGGATTCCTCTGCCGGCTGAGGGATACGAACAGGCAACCTTCCAGCTACAGGCGCAGATCCTTATCCACTGAGCCACCGCACCGCCCAAAACCAAGAGTAAAAGAACTATTACAATAGTTCTTCACATTTATATAGTCCTTTTCATCCTGAAAAGCACCAAAGTGCTTCAAATGTTGAAGGAGACCCCCCTCTTTACACTGCTGATTAGCAGCCCCTCTGCACAGCGGAGCTGGTGAAGAAGCAAGAAATCACTTCAAACACTGACTTGGGGGGGGGGGGGGTGCTTTAGGTAGACCATATTATGAACGCACAGAGCAGAATTTAGCCAGCTTATACCCAGTCTCAAAAACAGTGTCACAGTATTTGGAAAAATCAGGAAATCAGAACTTCGGCTTATCATCTCATCTGCAGAACAGCACCACCTAAACAACAGTCTTTTCTGGCAGCATACTGGGGCAGCGACTGGAAATTCGGGACAAGAGGAAAGAGCACAGCTTACTCAACCAAAAACCACTTGCAGCAACAATCTGGTTTTGCTCAGTGGTCTTCCATTCCAGGACTGACCAGGCTCAGCCTTGTTTAGCTTCTGAGATCTTGTGATATTAGGCTATGCGGTGGTGGTATGGCTGCTGTCATTTCTGGGTGTCAGTTGTTCGTCTTCAAATGTTAGATTTTTGGTTCATTATAAACTCTTGTGCATAATATCTAGATTTTTATGTCCGGTAAAAAATGAAAAGCACTGAAAAAGCATTTTCGTCATTTGACTGTTGGCTGTCCTGGACAGAAAGCCTTACTGCTAGCTTGATAGAACGAGACCGATAATATGATCCTCCCTAACTGTTTTGCCAGGATGTGACACAGGCTGAACTGAGATAACAACTCTAGCTGCATAGTCTGAAGTAATGCAAGATTATGATTAATTATGAGAAAGGCAGGACTAAAGCTTAACTTTTATGCTCTGCAGCTGCTGACATTAACATCTCCTTGATGAGAACCCCTGAAGAGGTGATGTATGACAAGAATGTCTTCATGAACCAGGGGGAATGGGAGCTGCTTTATGTCCTGTCTCAGTACATAGACTTCAGCATTGACGGTACCGACCACTATGCCGAAATGAAGTTCTTTGTAAGCAACCCTACTCCTTTACATTTGTGTTACCCAGGCCCAAGAACTGTACTGTATACACCAGGTAGAGCAGGAATCAAGTGACAGACTAAGTTTTAAATAACCTTCAGTAACTGCAACTTAAATCTTAGGTCACTATGAACTGATGAGTCAAAAGAAAGGAATTTCAGTTGCTGAGGAGGCAAAAATATCTAATTTAAATGATTAAATCAAAATGTCTCTTAGAAAGTGGAATTCTCAAAAAAAGTGAGGCACATTTAGAAAAGTGCCATTGGGGATAGGACTGGGATTAAGAATCCAGGGCTGTCTCAGTTCACAGTTAAACATTCTTGAGGGAAATACCTCTCCAACAAACAGCACTGCATCTCCTGAGTGTCACGTCAGTGCTTCTGCATTTCCTCCTTCTCCCAGTGTAGGTACAGAGGGTCATCTCTGTGAGCCAGCCTGTACAGACACAGCTTGTGATTCCAAGTGAAGTGTTTACAGGATGAAGAAAAATGGGCAATTCTAAATTTAAAATTATCACAACTGAATAATCTTTGAATCTGTGTTTTGGGAGTTTTGAAAACACAACAGCGCTCATCCAATATTCAGTGCACACAAGAAGAAGGAAATCTTCCCCGTTTAATCTGCACCTGTGCTGAAAAACGGCGAGAATGCTCATGGCAGGACTCCACCCACGGGTCAGAATAATTCCGGTCCAGACCCAGGGCTAACGACCCCCGTGTCTTCCAGGTTGTGATCCGACGAAGGCCCTTGTTCTACACTGTCAGCCTCCTGCTGCCCAGCGTGTTCCTGATGTTGATGGACATTGTGGGATTTTATCTGCCGCCTGATAGTGGAGAGCGGGTGTCCTTTAAGATCACCCTGCTGCTGGGATATTCTGTCTTTCTCATCATTGTGTCCGACACTTTGCCTGCTACTGCCATCGGGACGCCACTGATAGGTAGGGGGAAAGGGCGGGAGTCATCTGGGACACGATTAGGAGCTTTAGATCATGAGATTAAGTTTCCTGCCGCAGTGCTGCGCTCTATTATTGAGCTTCTCTAGCCCTTCGTCTGAGGAACAGGCGGCTCCAAATTAAATCCAAGGCAGGCGTTGAAAAAGCTTTCTCTGCTTATTTTATTTCAGTTTTACCTTTCCGCATGCTTACTTAATAAACCAAATTAAACTATAAAGCTCTGGAAGAATTTACAAAAGGGCTAATATTTGTGTACATTCCGACCAGCTTTAAGGTGCCATCACTTACATTTTGAAATCTCTTTTTTGTTTCTGCATTTAAAAGTTATTTGAAATATGCACTGCGTATATACCGGGACTTTAAGAAAGGGCAGATCATTTTGTTCCTGTTGTCATATCCACAGCACTGTGTAAAGGTGATACCTTCTGGTGCACAAATATTTATTTAGCAAAAAAGTCACCCCATGAAGTTTTTGGAAGCTAAAAAAGTAGCTGAAATAAAATAATCCATCTTTTTTCTTGAAAACTCTGTGTATGCAAAAAGCTGATGCAATTAAAGTACTGAGAATATTTTAGTTCAGCAAGTCAGTGTTCTAATAATGGATCTGTGCCTTAACAAAGGTGAATTTTGGGCCAATACTTTTGTTTTTTGGACTACAGGTGTCTACTTTGTGGTGTGCATGGCCCTCCTGGTGATTAGTCTTACGGAGACCATCCTGATCGTACGCTTGGTGCACAAACAGGACCTCCAGTCCCATGTCCCAGAGTGGGTGAAGCACCTTGTGTTAGAGAAAGCCACTGTGCTTCTCTGCATTCGCAACAAGGAAAGATTTGGCCCCATTCCTTCAAGGGGATGTGACATGTCCCGATTCAAGGAGAACAACATGAATACAGGTGGGTTCTCGAGCGGCGCAGTTTTTTTTTTTTAGAGGTGCCAAACCTCTTCAGCTTTTTTTTGGTGCCAGCTCTATTGCAGCAGAGAAATACTTCCTGCTGACATTCTTATTAATTGTGGATGTAGGGTGCATCCCAGATATGTAGGATGCATGCTAGATAATGTTGTTGTAACATATTTATAAAAGGCAGCATGCTTTTGCTGGACATTGCGTTTGTTAGGTTGACAAAGGCTTTTATCACCGTTAAACCTTGCAGGCAAATTCAATCACCGCACTTGTGAGAATACCAGAGACTGTGAGAAGTCCATAGGCATGGCCCCGCCTCTGAGAGACAATGCCCCAGTGGTGGACAACATCCTCCAGGAGATTTCGTCCATCCGCCACTTCCTGGAGAGGCGAGAGCAGTACAGAGAAATTGCCAAGGAGTGGCTGCAGGTGGGGTATGTTCTGGATGTGCTGCTGTTCCGTGTTTATTTAGTGGCTGTGCTGGCATACAGCATCACACTCGGGACTCTCTGGTCAGTGTGGCAATATGCCTGAGCTTGAGAGCTTTGGAAAAACCAGCGTGTGGGCCTCACGTAAAGATAACCAATCTGATTTGGCTGTGGGTGGCCTTGAATACCTCCATGCTTACCTTAATAAGGGCCGCCTCCCCCCACTCCCTCTTCACAGGAAGTGAAAAAAATTCCTCCGTCTTTCGTCTACCACTGATAGAGGTCTCACACAACGCACTGTAAGGAGGGGAAAACAAGCATTTAATTTTTCACTCCACAACGTTGGCTAATAAACCCACAAGGTCAACAAAAAAACAAACTGTGACTGTTTTAGAGAAGGGCTTTACTGCTAAAAACCGGACAAGACTGTTGAGGAGCCGACATTAGATTTTCCTTTGCGCCGCGCAACAGCTGCTCTCCACGGGGTTAGCCTGCTCTTCATTTAGACATTTCTTGTGAAAGAACACAACGAGAATCAAATCGGATTAAAACAATAAAATGAATACTTGTACATGCAAAAAAAGAGAGGTGGCTTGTGCTTTTGTATAGACAATGATAGTGTGCTTTGGTGTAGATTTTCACGTGAAAGCCTTTATAAAATAAACCTCAGTAGCTGTGTAGTGAGAATGGCCCATCTCTACAACAAAAGCTTCTAGTCATATTCATATTCTGGTTTGTGACATTTGGAATACATGTGAATGTACTGTATGTGGGACAATCTTTGTCTTCTGCCTTTTCTCTGTGTTATGTTAGACTGTAGTGATTTTCTACAATAACAAAAAATTGATTCCAAACACTTCCATGGCTTTAGAAATTTAGACACAACTTAAGTAAGAATATAAAGTTGTCCTGAACGGCTACTTTAGTTAATTGGACAAAATCATTAAATCATTTCATACAATAGTGCATCTCATTTACTGTTTTAATAAGGAAAGGGAGAATGTACTTTATGTCAATTATTTATCATTTGCAAACCCTGTAAAGCATCTGAGCAATCACAAGAGAAAAGAAAAACACACTTTTGGAATGTTATAAAAGCCAGCTGAAAATAAAAGTGCAGGTGTGTCAACATGTGTTGACAAGATGTCAATATATAATTTAATGGCTGTGTGTGGAATTAATTTTACTGGTGGATGTCCACACAGTGGACTTTAAAAATATTGTATTGTTTTCTCCTGTGGAATCTCCCATGTATATGCAGGGTATTAATGTATTCACCATGCAAAAAGTCTTTTTATTCTTGAAAATGCCTTCTACAGGCAAATGTTATTATGAAGTGTATTGAATTTATAGCTTTTACATTCAGCTTGTATATACGGTTGTAACTTCAGGCAATGTACTCCAGACTTGATAATCTGTATTCTTCTGAACCAGTTAGCTTTGCATTACACATCTGTGCTGTATTACTAACACTGCCACAGATACAATAGAAAAATTGAAGCAATTAATGGCCTCTGACCTGAAATAATCTGAGTTAAATTATGACAGTTTTATTTTTAGGACCATTGTATATGTCATATAACACTGTTTCTTATTATATGGAAATAAAATTTCATTTTACTCTAAGTCTTCAGCTGTGTTGTTTTTATTCTTCAGTTTCAGCAATAGAAACGTTTGTGAACATCCTCATTATTCCTGTCCATAAGTACCAAAAAAGCATAATACACACCTTTTTTTAAAAAAAAGGTTAATGCTACCTTCAGCAGCACAGATTGTTCTGCTACAGAATACAGGAAACCGATACTGTACACACTGTTTTTACACAAAAAATGAACTGCTTTGTAAACATGACTGAACTATAAGACTCAATTAAACTAAAAAAAAGCAGTTGCACATAGACCAACTTCATATATCAACTTAACGCTAACCTACTGACAGAACAGCTCTTTGTTATTTAATAGAAAACTTTTTAAAAGAAAGAATATCATTTAAGCATCTGGATTACTGTCTGGCTCTTGTTCAAAATAGCTTTTAAACACTTTGAAACTGTGTCAAGTAAATTAAGGAATGATGGACAGATTCAAATACATACTTTTGAAGAACTTTTTTCCCCTTACAAAATGAACAAAGTGAATGAGGTAGGATTTATCATGTTTACGAGAGAGAAAAGGAGTTAATTGTTCAGCACAACGAACCACGCACCTGGCAAATTCAGCCTAATATACTACACTCTGCAGAACGTGCAAACACCAGCAAGGTATTTATCACTGCTTTGATTGTTCTTGTTTCATGATTGACACTAATGTACTACTTGTAATGATTTTAGCTTGCTGAAAATGCACTCAGTGGGCATGCAATGATTAAATAAATGCTATTGACAATGTGCATAATTAAAAAAAAATCGGTAAGACAGTAAATGGGACCATTGATTCCAGTTCAATCAATGCAACTTCACACTCAGATCCTTTCCAAAAGCTGGAAAGACCTGAAAAGGCCCATTTCTTGTCATTTCAAGTAACTCCCAAACTAGACTATATTCATTGATCTAAGAATATGTCTTAGTCCCTCTTTGATAAATATGAAGTGTTCTTCTCAATACAGTTAAAAGAATAATAACAACCCAACCAACACCGTCAACAGAGCTGCAGGTGCTGAAATTTACTTGAAATTTACCAGGTAATTTTAATGTACAGTATGCAACCGCTAACTGAATGTACCAGTATCACACTTTGAAGTTTCACCTATTAGCTGTATAGATTGTTCAGTGAAATCAACTGTGTATACTACTTTTGCATACATGTACGTTGATTTCCTTAAAGCGGCCATACACAAGCTTGAAAAATTTACTTTAAAATGTTTTTTTCTGGATTGCTTTGCAATGTGCTGTATCTATTTTCCCCTCAAATTAAACAACTGAAGAAAAGCATGTGATCAAAATCAAGTATATATGTGTCAGTAGGAGATTATGTTTTTATTTGAATACACTAAATAAACAACTGTATTTTGCTCAAAATACTTGAAAGAGTAAACTAACACTTTAAATGCTGCCACAGTATATTTAGAAAAGCGGCCAATACATTTTTAAATATTTTCCAAAGCTCTGGTGCACTGATAAAACTATATATTATACACATATAAAAAAACAAACTACAAGAAACATTGAAATTAACTGGAAAAACAGGAAGCTGACAGAAGTTAAAGGAACAAGACATCAAGATCACTAACCTAAAGTGGCTAGGCTGTTGTTTTTGGACAACTGTAGTGATGCCTTAAAGTTAAGTCTTCAGTTAAATGGAGTTTATAATGAAAGTTCGGGAGGGATGACAACAACCAAATTCAATCAGACACAGTTGTCAGTAATTAGCAATCACTCCTGACGTCACTTCCACTCCTAAAACATTATATATACTGAACCATTATATATTCCCTCCTTTCCCACGCACACATCTTTCTGTATCCCATCTCCACCTCTGCAGCTGCCCCTGGGTCACTCCTCACTCTGCAGGGGGTCCCAAGCTCCTCGTCCTCTGGCCAGGAGGTCAGCCCTCAGCCGAGCGGGTTAAGACAAATTTTAATTAAACACTCCATAATCTTTTCATTACACTTAATTCTTGGGGGCTGTTATACCTAGTGAACAGAAAATATCACTAAGCAAATATCATGTGCAGACTTTGATATTTTTACCAGGCATTGAAATCCAGTTTTGTTTTAACGCATTCTTCAGAGTAATCCTATACAATGTGCCTGTTGAATCTAATGCTACAGGCCAAAAAATGAGCATCTGACCTCAGCCACACTTAACACTTCGGTCTGTGAAAGAGGTGTGGAGCAGTAATCCCTTTCCATGTTTCAAATGCTCATTTAAATGTATTAATTCATAGAGCAACAGAGATTATCTTAATTAGTAATGTCCTCATTTCAGATACAGATACTGTCTTTTCTTCAAGATAAAAGATGCAAATTGCAGTATTACTATGCCAACAGTGTCTCAAGCAGATAACGGAAAATTAATGGTTTGTTGCTGCTTTTTTCAAGCTTCTTTTTTTGTCTCAGTGGCATATACGAACACATAACATGCCTGCCTTTTAGTACAGTAACCCTTTCTTATCCATTAGCCTTTCCTATTGACACCAGCTCAAGTGCAGTATGCCTGGAATGTCCTTATGAAGTTTCAGAGAGGAGTTCAAAGTGCAGATCTAACACAAGCTTGGTTTTTACTACAGGTTGACAAATTCCAGAAGGAACGTTCAAATAAATATTTTTTATTTGATTTATGTTACAGTGGCTTGTTTTAATCTCGTTTGTGGCTATGTAGTCTTTGAATTCTTGCAGTCGCTAGACACCTGGACAGGGGCTCTGAAATTCACACCATTCTGCAGTTGTAAGCAGAAGCACTACATTACTGGAAATCCATTGTAGGAATTTACAGAACATTTAGCATCTACCATGAACATAAACCATTAGATGCTTTAGAACAGGTCAAGTGTCTTAGAATTTGTATGTACGTCAGCAAAATCTGATTTTCTTTCATCAAGTAAGAACCTTCCTTATACAGTAGCTACTTTGACATTCTAGAGACGTTAAGCACTCTTGATAGCAAACTGGTGTACCCAAAGCATAGTACATCAACATAATATGACTGCGATACTGCACTAACATGCCTACAGATCAGACTGTCCTTTCCTGCAATGGACTAAATACATAAATGTATATATAAAATACAAGACACACCCAAAGAAGGCTCCACAACCAAAACATTGTGTTTCTTTTTCTTTTCTTCTCTTTTCAGCATGGAACAAACCTTTACTTGTTCCTTTGCAGTCTATGAATACTGATGCAGCTACCTACTTGAACTATTTAAAATTTAACATATACAGTACATGGGCAAAATATCTAATTAACATTGTTTAAATATGCCCTTGCTTCCTGCAGTGACAGAAATGTTCTGAAAGTATACAGTATATTTATTCTCAACCAGTTTGTGACAAGTTAAATCAAGAAGAATGTTATTCTCACTTTGAAAGAAAAAAAGCTAATCCTTCCTCCCTCCCCAGAAAGCCAACACCCAAAGTAACACCCATCCTATCACAGGATGGGACCCTCGTCCACTGCACTCCGCACATACCCCCTGTATATTCAAGTGCACAGGAGCACACAAATGCCAGTTAACCGTCCCAGCATGCCTTTGGAAGCTGGGAAGAAGCCAGTCCATCCTTTGGAAATGTCAGGATTTCCATCTGACACGTTTCAGCCAGTTCCATTTCTGGTTTCAAACTGTATTGTTAATTTAACCTCACTTTAGTGTCATCCACCCATCCATGTTCTCACCTCTTCTCCAGTTCAGGGTCACAGTGGTCTGGATCCTATCCTACTAACAATGGACGCAAGGCAGGATACACCCTGGACGGGACACCAGTCCATCGCAGGGCAGACACACACACACAGACTCACACCAGGCCCAGGCTTTTTCCCAAAAGCCACCTGATCTACCAGTATGTATGAGAGGAAACTGTAGCATCTGGAGGAAACCCACATGAACACGGGGAGAACATACAACCTACATGTAGATTGCACCATAGAAATTAAACCCAGGGCCCCTGCTCTATTGTGCCACCATGTCCCACCACCTTAGATTAAAAGCATCCTTTCCTTTGGAAAGGGATGCGGAGCAATCTAGTCACTAGTGCTCCAACCTCAGTCCACATCACTTAACTAATACTTTAAAAAATGTAACATCATTCCCCCTTTGGTACAGAAAATGTTACAGTACCTCCTTTCGGTGAGTGTTTCTCGAAGTCTGTATCTCATTTTTTTTTACACAGTTGTCCTTCATTTACTTTCCTCCTCCAAATCCAATAAAATGAAATGAGCTTTACCATTCACAGACCACAAGGGGGAAACATTACTCTCGGAAACCGAGAAAAGTCAGTGTGTCAATCAAAAATCTACCTAAGAGAAAGAGAGTCTTGTTTTGTTTACCTGCTTGGCTCACATTCTGCCTTTTATGCAACTCCTAACATCACATGTTTATTTAAGATGCAGATTCTATTAATGATTTCTTTCTGGATGGATTTTGTCATTTTTTGCAATGGTCACCACCTGTATTATATTCAGATCTGATGTTTTCCAACAAAAAAGGATTATCGGTAACTCATCTGCTGTAGTATATTTGTGTATTCATCATATCAGTGAAAGGCTCCATCAATTTAATAGACTAATTCTTTGTTAAAAAAGGACTATTTTTAGATGCAACAGTTTGGAAGGGTAAAAACAGAATTTTGTCTTTTTTAATTCCTGTCCAAAGCTTTAGCTGGCATTGGGAACTTCATAGAAGCAACATAGATCAGCTAAAACTCACAAAAGAAAGGGATCTGCTGAAAGCTACAGCCCCTGACCATGTGTAGTGCCACAATTCAGTACAAACAAGATCATCTATAAAATAAAATTGCTTTGATTAATTTATATGTAGAACTATGTATGTGTGTGCTTGTGTCACTAACAGATTTTGAGGTAGTAATTTCTTAGGACAGCATATCAGGGCACGATACAATGATAAACAAGCTAAGAGAAGTGCTATGTTGCTAACAAATAAACAACATTTGGACAGTTTAATTTGTGCACTTATTGATTTCATATTTTCATAACATGAAAAGCTAAAACCTTTTTTGATCAAAGGAGCTTACACTAATCACCACTGACAGCCTAGGGATGTACATTAATATACTTTATGTTCAGAGATGTTTGTTAGTATTTGTTTATGCTTTGGTCTTATAGTTGGGGATGGTCGGATCACATCCAGACTTTTATTGTTACTGTTTATTTTGATGTGTGAGACACTCTAAGCACTGAGCACATCTAACATATTTATCTGATTTTCAATACAGGAAATGAGAGTAGCAGCACCTGTGATGATCCCACACCCCGGTAGGAGGTGCAGATTGTCGCTTGGTACCAGGTTCGTATTGTTGACACAACACAATGCATTCCTAATTATCACCTCACCTTACATTAATTCCTGGGATATCAGTCATTAACAATATTCAATGAAAGTGGCTTTGTGATTAAAAAATCAACTTTGAGAAATACCAGAATATGCTGCATGGGCACCAACCCCCGATAGTTGGGTTTTAAACAAGTGGGAAATTAACGGACACAAGCTGCGATAATAGAGGCTGAGGTATAAGCTTTGCTGTCTACTGTAGTATTTTAACTACCATAGACTGTAGTTATTTTAAGAACTAAACATCACATTTTGTAGAGGGGAAAAGACGAGGCATGCGTTAATACGCAGAAGTCCGTTATTGTTAACCGTTTGGAAGAGTTCTGTTATCTAATGAGTTAAACACTAAACTCACAGACTGCCTCTCTCGTTTCCTAAAATATCTGTTCTTAAAAACACAAAGGCCACATGAAACTTTCTTAGCAGTCTTGAGAATCGGATTTTCACGGTTAAGACTGAAATATAAAAACACATTTTTGAGTTTGAAAAACCACAAACACCCGGTGTTAATTAAAAAAAAAACCGTTCCCCTACCTTTCCAGACGAGCCCAATCGATCGCTCATCAATTATGCAGACGGCAAAATTCCTCCTTTCCAGCGATCACGTGAGGAAAGCACTGCAATGTGAAAGCATGAAACTGCTTTTTTGAAAGCGTTCGGCCCAAACAATATAATATTGCGAATGCTTTTTCCGCATTGAAATTAACACGGCTGAGTGGTGCATTAACGCCATCACCATAGAGCTTTACGCACGTTTGCGCACCTGCTTTAAAGCTCTTGGGTCCTAGGTTATGTTGCTGCCTGGGGAGCCTTATGTGTGGAGACTGCATGTTTTCCCCATGTGGTCACACGGATTTTTTTTTTCCCCTCTCACAATCCAATGACGCGCTGTCAAGGTTAATTAATGTATCTAAAGCAAGACGTCCCCCTACAACAGTGGTGATCCACAACTCTGCTCCATGAAAGCTGATTATTAAATCAAAGGCCCAGGCAGAAGGGGAACCAGAAGGCACTCTAACCATCAGGAACAGGTGCTGTCAACCTCTAAACAAACTTTAAGATAAACTAGCTTTTATTTTTATGGAAACATAGTGACGAACGTTCTTGGAGAATTCTGAACTTCAGTGCCCAGAGCTACAGCCCGTATAAGGAAAGCTTTGTGGAATAATTGAATGAATACAATGACTGAAACTGAAATACAGTATGCGATACATTAAAACGTGAAATACAAATTTCACTATGGAGCAAAACGCATATCCCCATGACATGAGGCCATTCAGTATCAAGAAGGAATGCAGATGCTCAGATGAGGTGCCCAAAACGAGTGCTGTAAAAAAACTGAAAGTGTAAAAAAAAACATGCAGTGTGTACATATTGTAAGAAATGCCTGCTTTCTTGCAGAACAGCACAAAAGGAAAGGCTGGGTTGTGTCTAGGTAAAGTAACATATGTTACATCACTTGGAGGGACATGGCAAAAATGTTCAGGGTCAGTTCTTCAGGCGTGATAAGCTCCACAATCAATGCTTGGCAGCGCATACAATTGCAGGGATTTGGAGAAGACCGTTTCTCTATTCACGGCGCCATTGTCAGAGCCCTTTCCTATCCATTAGATCATATCTGGGTCAAAGAGCACATAAAGATGGGACCCCCGGCTGTCACACAAAGCCTATTCAGGGCCAGTCACCATTCACCCACCTCCTCTCATCCATCGCCAGGGAGTCACATGATCCACGCAGAGCTGGAGCGCCTAAGTCCACCATTTGAAGTTTTCAATAAAAGAACAAACCTTAAGATGTCCGAAGGGGGCAAAACCAGTGCCGTTCATTTTTTCCCTCTCTCTCCCCATGTCCTCCCACCTCATTCAGGGCTTTTTTTTCCGCCACTCACAGCTGTCAACAACACCCTAAGAAAAAGAGAGAGAAAAAAACAAATAAGCTTCCCCTCGTCTTCACACTGACAGCACATTTTAGGGTCACCTACTGTATAAAATGTGGAACTGTTTTTTTTTTCCAGAGTCTTGATTTGATGTTATATGTAAGGCAGATGATAAATTCTTGCCCGCGAAAGCTGACACTGTTCATCTTTCATCTTGTGTTGCAGAAATGTAAAGTAAAGGCAACCTAACTGTGAGTGAAATGTCCCCATAGACCCATGTTCCTAAACTGAAAAAGTTCTGGTCTTGCCTTTTTCTAGAGGCATGTGTTACCTGGAAATAAATTTTCTTGCAAAAGAGCACTTCTCAGTCTTCAGTAATGACAATGCAGACATACTGTACAGTGTATGTTATAAAAAATACTTATTTAAGTGCTGTGGCAGACAGTGCCCTATTCAAGAACAGAACACAGAACACAGGAATGGAAGATTATTTGCAAGAATTGTGCTTCTTGTGTCTCTGATGGCGCATGGGGGAATGCTGAGCTCAGTTAGCTATTTGTTATGTACTGCTGTATATGTGCTCATGTGTGTGTCTTTATACAGTATATATTATTACTATTGATATTTGAAAGCTTAACCATTAATTCTAAGGATTTTTTTCACTGTCCTAACAGCCTTTCACTTCTTAGGAAGCTATTTTGAGGATTTTTGTAGCCAAACCACATATTTGTGTTTAAATTGCAATTGTACTGAACTTGGAAAACCAAGGAATATTAAGGTCAGTCATACAAGAGAGCTGAACTGGAAGGCTTTTTGTTTGCGGAAAGCAGACAGGTATATTTTAAAATTTACTTTAAACTAACAATAGACAGGATTAATTTCAATGAATAAATCTTCTTAGGCTTATTTAAAAAGGCTTAGATGAAAAAGCTTACCTGTCTGATTTAGAAATGCAACTGGCTCTTGTTGTGAATGTGCTACACCTTTTTATTCTTCTTTTCTCTAAAGAAAAAGAGCTCCTTAAATTGTTTTGACAGATTCAGTGAAGTTGCCTTGAGATTAAACAACAATTTATTTGGCTAGCGAACAGAATGAAAGAATTCAGATGAGGGTCAAAGGTTAAGCCCCAGAGTAGGATACAGCTGTAGTTTGACACTGGAGTTTGCAAACTTACTTATCTCTGAGCTGTGCAGCACAATCGGCCTCAAAGCATAACCTGCCTTTCAGCGTATTCTTCTCAGGACAGTAATTTTACTTTACATACACACGCCAGAATGTCATACAAGGTTTGTCTGACAAAATTATATTTTTATTGCCTCAGCATTTTGAATGCAAGATGTTACTCAAAACTGAATTGACAAAATCCATATTCAACTCCCTGTGTCCACACTGATTTCCACTGCGAAAAAAATAAGAACCTGCATTCAAACCTTATTCCCTTTAATTTCCTTTTCCTTTAAAAAAATATTTTTTCTTTTAATTTGACAGTTAAAACCAGTCTAAACCAGTGTTCCACTGAAAGCCATCATATTCAATGGTGTCTCCAAAGATGTGAAACTCCTATGTGATTTCAACTCAGTTCTGAAGAATACTGATAACATGGTGTAATATTTCAGTCATCTTTACTTGTCTTGCAATCTAAACAGTACATTTAAATAACCATTGAGCCCTCACAGAATCTGACAAACGTCCTACAGGAGAAGGCACACTTGTATTTACTTACCTTTTTCAACTATTGCTTTACAGACTACACAAAAAACATATTTTTCTTCTTCCGGATATAGATGCCTAATGCAGTCCACACCTCTGAATTTGCACATAAGAGAACTCATCTCCAAACAGCAGGTGGTGCTAAGTGTCAACACACTGTGTTCACAGGACAGTGCTGTGCTCTTATCTGTGATGGCTTTTTAAAAAATATGCACAAGCTGTGTGATTCATAGACATTGTTTTGCAACACTGCACCACACACAGATGAATTTCTCTATTTCTTATATAGCATGATTGGCAATCTGTGCTGTTTTAAGTCAATAATTCATGTCTTTTCGTTCCTTCCGATAGCTGTTTCAAAATTTATGAATGTCACACTGCTGCATTGGTACAAAGCTACCTTGCAACATTTTATCTTTCCTAACCCTCAGAAAAGGAATGGGATTTTATGCACATTCTAGAAATTACTTTTTTTTTTGTTTTTGAGGACTCAGCCTTGAAAAATGAGGAAATTCAGAAACCGACCGTACTTGAAAAAGACAAAAGAACATATCCAAGGAGTTCAGTATTCGATTGACCAGTGTTAAAAGGAGTAGAAGATAATGGACTTGCAGAGCTATTGCAACTCGTAAAATAACTGGGGCCATAAAAATTCAATTATTAAAACACGGAACACTGAGTAGACACGATTTGGACAATAAACTCTTATAACTCTAGGTTTATTCATGTTTCAAGTTTTACAGAAAATCATCCACAATGGGCAGAAACTGGGGGAAGTCCTAAATGTATGTCAGTGTCTTTGATGATTTTTTTTCAGATGAAAGGAGGAGAGGAGGCACATTTGATTAAGAAAATGGTGAGCGCTCGATTACTGTGACGTTGAAAAGGAATTTAGGTCCGAGTGTAGAACAGTACAAAGAACTAAACTTGGGGCAGGCCAGGTTCAGTTGAGGCAAGAAACTTGCAAGCTGTGAGGGATTTGATATTGTGGAGGATGCACTCTATGTATCTTCATTTACCAGCCTGAAGACCTATCCTCAGAGCAACTTCATGGTTGTTACCTTTAGTTACAGACTTGGTTTTTGAAGATGACACCCCAGGTTCTCACTGCAGTTCAAAAGGAAAAAAAAACCCACAATTCTTTCACTGCAGGACAATTTAACCACTTTAAAAAATAAGGGGAGCTGACACTCTTAGCTGGGATTGGTATTTAAGAGAATTAAGTGACTAAGCTGTAGAACAGACGTGTGCACGTATTTTATATAGAAACCCGAAAACATTTACAGATAACAAGCCCCGGTTTGTCAAGCCTGAATCCTTAAACCTTATAAATATTAAAGAAACAGGAAAAAGAAATAGAAAAAGTCAGACAAACTTCAGTCCATTTTGTTTATTTTTTTTCTAACTGCAGATTTAAGGTATACAACTGAACATTGTTATTTCTTTATGAGACTTATAAATAAAAATACAAAAAATGTCCACTACAAAACAATCTACTGTTAGTAGGATGTAAAAAATATTCTCTTTCGCTATTGAAGGCACAAACTTCACTTAGTGACAACATGGAGAAGAAAACCTGCAGCATTAAATCTCTTTTATTTATTTATTTTCCACACTCCATCAGAGAACACTGAAAAGTTACAAAGAGATGTGTCTGAACCTACACTGAAAGAAAAAAAAAATTAAAGAAACCAATGCTGGTATCTGCAGCCACTATGTAAAACAGCGCCTCAAAAACAGCATGTCTTTTATTTTTTCTTTACTGGAAAAGACAAAGGACCTTGCAAAGCACTAATGCAAATAAAGTTTATACAAATGACAAAAAGAAGAAAAAAAATAATAATCGGGCACCTTCTAAGATTAGGCTAAGAAGAGGTGCTGAGGTAGACGTAACTATAACATCAATTCAAAATAATAATAAAAAAAACACTATTGTTTTTAATACAGAGCAAATTGACTGGCACTTGTGCTGTCACAAAAAAAGAGAAAAAAAATCACAGACAAGCCCAAAAAAGAAAGGAAAAAAAAAAGCTTTGTTACACTTGGTCCGACAGGGCAATTGGTCCTCAGTGCTTTTATATAAAAAAGACAATGTCTTGGTGCTTCATTACTTGAGCAGTTAGGTAAATGGCACGTGCAATGACATCACTGTGTGAAATGGCTACTCATTCTAGAACACCACACTGGAACACAGTGATTGAAGAGTTGGGATGGCATGATATTCTGAGCAGAATTTTTCCCCCAAATAATCTTGATATAGTATAAAGTATATTTCCTGTGGACTTCTGAACCACAAAACCATAATCATAAACCTGGAAGTTCAGTTTATGAGCAAAGAGTGCTTTCCATATTCACCGGTCACTCTGAAACTTAAGGCTGGATAATAATCCATATAATATATTTGACAACGTTGCCACAGTGCTTAAAATGACTGAAATATAGCATACTCCATCAATCATTCTCACCCCATCCTCCTCCCATTTTGGGCTGAGTTTAATTTTAATAAACTGTAGCATTTCCTTCCTTTTAGATCCTCTACGAGTGAATGCATGTCTTCATTTTGACTGTTTCTACAAGGTATGGCACAATTTCGTTCCGTTGTAGTCATTTAGTAAGTAAGGTAACAACTTCCTCTCAAAGAGTCATACCATGACATTCGTGTCATTTTAACTGACGTTCATGATATGGCAGTTGGAAGATTTGTTTTTGAACAGCTGTCGGATTTGAAACAGAAGACACACAAAATCTAACACGGCCTTCTCCCAGAACTGTGTAACAAATTTCGTTCCCTCAATAGTAACAAAAAACAAAATACCTTAAAAAAATCCTGTCATCCTATCATGACATCCCCAGTAGGTTAAACACTTTTTTTTTTGAAAGTACAAAAACTAAGCAGATATAAACGGACATTTCGTTGAACATTTTCATTTTAGGCACAAAGATTACAGAAACAGCTAAAGCCAATTCCAGAGTTACATATGTGGGAAGAACTAAATCAATGCCAAATCCTTTTGAAAAATGCATTTTGATAAAAGGGGCTTAGAATGGTGCTTGTGTTTGTGTCCATTTAGTGCACTTATAATTGACACGGACATTCTCTCTCACACACACAACCACACACACATAAATGTCCGTAACCTTTCAGAAATGTGTTATCAGGATCTTGTCTTGGTTTTTAGTGTGACTCTCCTAATGTACAGATCTGTAGCAGGTATGCAAACCAGAGGAATACTTTTGCCAGGTTCTCTTAGAAACCACCTTTCAACTTCTTTACCAATTATCAAGATTTTAGGAATAAACCCCTTAGTTCACAGTGTTTGGAAGAATTTGAAAACCTAAAAGGTAAAGTACTGCACTTTTTACTGCTATAGAAATGCTTCGTAACGAAACTCATTCTCTCCCTTTCGGTCATTTCAAGTAATAATAAAAATACAAGCGAATAAAGCATAAAAATTCCTAAGAATCGGCAGCGCTCGACTCCAATTTGTTAGGTCTGTTATAATGAGTGGCTTTGTGGCAGTTAGATTTAGTACTTCTCCAACAATTCAGTGACATCCAGAAAGCAACACTTAATACTACATTGTCACACACATTTATGTTCAACATTACAGAAGAGGCGTAGGGCAAGGAAAAAAAATTAACCCAAGAAAAGTTGAAACCCAAGTTGAAAAAATAAAAACATTTGCCCTACTGAAAGCCTGACAAATGGAAAGGGACTTAACACTTAATACAAAAATATCACAATTTTATATATCAAACCAGCTCTGTTGGTTCTTATTCAGGAACATACTCGCCTCAGTTCTTTAAAGGTCTGTCGACCAACAGTATTTTTCTTTTTTTCTTTCTTTTTTTCTGTTCTTTGATTACCACTTGCAGTCCCAATTGTCCAACGCACACTGCATCAATGCATATTTGACCTGCTCTTAGTGGTTCAGGATCAATGAACCCCTCTTTTTTCACATTATTACAAAACTACAATTCTATTCACATATTTCAAGTTTAACACTTTTTTTAACTCACTTTAAAGTACTATGCTTTTACTAATCCAGAAATGCTTCCCACTTCAAACTCTTACCCATTCTTAAGGCTTCAAAAATCTTTTTTTCCACCAAGAAATTGAAGGAGTGGAGGGGACAAATGGGGGGGGGGGAGCTTTTTCCCTTTATCCCTATCCACAACTATCTTTCTAACCCTTTATGTAATGTTGCTAAGGTACACATATTGACACATAAAAACACTTGAAGATAAAGCATGAGATGAAGTATCAACGATGTCACAATGCAAAACACAAGTACTACAAAATGTGCTGTTTGCAACTGAATAAACAACAACAAAACAACAACTTAAGAGGTAGCTTTTATGACCAAAAAAAGAAACCCTCAGACCCAGCTCTCTTAATAAGATGGGCTAATAAAAAATACCAATTTTGGTAACAATAATACACAAAATACAATAAAAAGTAAAATAATTGCTATTTTCACTGCGGCACTTAAGTACTCCTTAATTCCCAAGTATACACCTCTTTTCCACGTCACTTTACTGTGACACAGCTTTCAAACACACAAAAAAAGAAGAGTAATTAAAAAAATAATAATAAAATAAAAATACAAGCTTATGAGGTCACAAAAACGAGGTAATTCAAGTACAATGTGCTGAAATACACCATGGTAAAAAAAAGAAGACAAAGCAAAACAAAATATATATATAGTTTCCTTTTTTTTTTCCTTCTTAAATGACAAGCCACCAGGGCTGGGCAATTATACTATTCAGGCTGATGCCTTACATCACAGCTGTGAGACTTTTACTAACAGTGTTTATTTAGATATGCTCTCAAACATACTGCATTTTTAAGGACCAAAATGTTACTTGGCAAATGTAATACAACCACATTTGTCCTTTTGGTCTCTACTGTATTGGCATAAGGATAATAGTAGTGTGCAGCACTGTTCAGGTACTGTATGTGTAATTGTGTGTGCCAAGGAATAACCAAATGCATATACTGATGATCGTTTTCTGGAAATACTATTCAATGGGTAATTGAGCAGGGCTCCTGCCTGAAAGAATCCAAGGCTATTTCAGAAATCAGGGTTTCAGAAGCTGAAACACACTGTCAATGCGATATGGCTGAGCTGTGCATCTGACCAAAGCTTGCAAAGATATGATTTTGACATGGCAGTTGCAGATTCAGTACAGATTTTGTCACGACACGCAGAACTGCACCAGCCCCTGGTTAAATTGCTTTCTTGATAAGCCCTTAAGAAGGTAGGTTTAGGTGCGGAAATCAACTGATAATGTCAGTCTAGGAGGGCTACTCTTTGAATTCCCATGTGAGCACATCCCTTAAACATCACATCTTACTCACAAAAGGCCAGGACATCTGAGTAAATGAACGGATAATGACAGAATAACATGAAAACCACATTCATTTTACTCTATGCTGCAATACTGGACCTGCCACTAATGTCTTGGGCCACACTTGCTACAAATCAGATTCATAGCTGAAGGAACACCAGCATTGAAAATTTAAGTGCTCTATGTATTTATCTACATCAGGTACAGTATGGCGAGCCTCATTCAAGGCGACACCACAGTGCATTGACCAGAGCCTGGGCAGACAGAGAAGAAATCAAATTCTGCCAAAAGGCGAAGAAAGATGATTCAGTTATCAGAGGGAGCAGTCAAAAAGAAACTGCCCTTCAAATCTGAGCTTTGCTCTGTCAGTCATGGAAGAGTGGAAGGCACACTGCTTTTCCTTTGCCAAAAAAGTAAGAAAGTAAAGTAAATCAAAATTTCTTAAAAATTCTTACTGTCACAGCCAATAATAAGGCATAAAAAGGTCTTCCTCTCTTAGCAGCAAGTGGAACTTTGCAAACTAGAGCTAAGCTTCTGCTAAGGGTGTCGGTTTGCAAGTTCGACAGACAGGATCAGAGGGCTGATGGATTGGGACCCAGGCTCTGGGAAAAAGGAGAAAAGCAACGGAACCCGGTAGAACATAGAGATGGATCTGTCTGAGCTTCTTGTGGCCTCTAAGGATGTGATAGAGATGTGACGGAGCAGCTGTCTCAAGAGTGTGGGAAAGCATTTGCTTTTTATTTTTTACATTTTATATACGGTGATCTGCCCGGAGACAAAAAGCTACACGTGCTTCAGAGCAGGCAGCCCTAACCTTTTCTCTGAAAACCTCGCTCCCCTCCTTCCTCCTTTCTCTCGCCATGCCCAGCCCTTTCACTTGTACTGTATAATTCTGTTCCCCATCTTCTTTAGTTTCTTTCATTCTGACTGTGTGTAATTGTGTTCCTTTTTAAACGGCTTAACTATTTTTTTTGTTTTCCACGCTCAGACATAGCACAGATACAAATAGGTCTTCTCTATCCTCCAGTCTGGTGGAATGTCCTCTGGCTTGTGGCCCTTCATGTGTTTCTGCATGGCGGACAGGCTTGGGCAGTACTCCAGGCAGATGGTACATTGGTAGGGAGAAGCCCCATTATGGGTCCGCAGGTGCTTGATCATCGCTGAATAATCCCTAGACCGCTGGTGGCACAGCTTGCATTCGAAGGGCTTCTCACCTGTGAAAAGAAAAAAAAGAAGCACAATGCACACAATGCAGATGAGAAGGATTTTTTATTTCAAAAAGGGTCCTTCAGCATCTGACCACTCTGTTCCATTTTTTGTAACGTATAACTTCTAACCTCTAACAGCTTTTACACCATGTTAAACTGTACTAAGAACCTAAGAAATACACCAGCAACTAAGGACAGGTATGGCAAGTATTCTTTATCTATTTGTCAGCATAAAAGTTTTTTTTTATTCCTGAATGTTTGTTCATTAGCCTTATGGATTGGTGGTTGGAAATAACGTTAGTGTGTTTTTACACAATGCAACAGACGGACTATAAAACTGTGAATTAGTCACCTACTCTTCTAGCGTCTTACTATTAAGATCCACACCTTGAGTACATTCAAGCTGGTTCTTCATGGCCAAGCAAAATTTTCACTTTAAAAATAACAAATCAAATAACTTACGGGGGCACGGATTAGAAAATTTAATTTAAGATGCTGGATTTGAAGCTTAAAAGAATGGATTTGAAACAAAGTCTGCCTAATTCTGCCTCCCATTGTCGTTTCACAAAAATGAAGCTAGTCATTGTAAAGCTCCTTTTCAGGCAGGCACAAACTAATACACTAAGGGGGAAAGACATTTCTGTTTTCCTGAGCAGATGATCCCCTCTGTATCTTGCTGTGAGGATCTGATCAGACAAGGAAGAACATCCTGGATGTGTTGCATCTCCTAGTTCCCTGGCATTAGACAGGAAACACTACAAGGTGCAAACCAGGTGCTACATTAATACTCCATCTGTTTTGAGTCATGTTTAAGCTGCAAATTCCCTCATTAGTTTGCAGACAGATACAAATATATTGGTTGGCTTGCTTATGATAAACCTCCTGGCAGACACCATTATTATTGGTCCAGTATGTGTCAGCAATCTTAAGTTCTTTTTTATTTGAGAGACCTCCACCTCTAGAAATGAATATGACTGTGTGAATGCTTCTCTTTTACTGTATGCTAAGTATTTACAGCTATTAAGAGAAAGAAGGAGGATGTTCCTAAGAGAAACAGGGTTAAGTGAAGAGAAATATGGAGTTTATTGCACCCTTCAGTCCAGATATTGCCTGTTTGAACTTGGCTCTGTCATAAGCCATATGTCACTAGGAGTCCTCATGCAGTAATATGGGCAAATAGCACTGAATCTGGGTGCCCATAAATTTGTGCAGGGCACCTTCACTTGCAAAGCAGCAGCAGATCCTGGGACTTGCTGGATATCTCCGAACCTGCAGTAATGTCAGTAAGATGATCCTCCAGTGAGAGATAGCTCTGCTGTACGGCACTGTCAAGCTTACATTGACGGTATTCAATTTGAGCAAGGTATAAAATAAATGCTTAATAATTTGAAATAAACAAAATGATATACATGTATCTGGTGCAATAGTGATCATGGGCTATAGAGGCAAAATGTAAAATTCAAGAGATTTAAAAAAAAATCAAATTTAAAAGGGCTTCATGCTGTTTCTTTTCCCCCTCAAAAAACAGAAAAAATACTGTAAAAAATTCCTATGTACTTCCTCTGCCTGCCTTGTAAAGCTGGGGCTGCCTCCGTTTCCAATCAGCTCTGCCTTCTAGGTCCATGCTGTGTGAACATCGTGTTTACCCTTGCATGCAAATCCTGGCTATACTCACAATGGCTCCCCTCCGCCTACTATCCATCATTCTAGCAGCACTGCCCAAGCAGCACAGACAATAAACACACAATAACTTCACTGTAAACAGGAGGTGCAGATAACGAAGCAATAATGAATTGCAAATGCAACCCAAATATTGATCCAGCATTGACAGTGGGCTGCTGATGTCAATGATTCATCAGCTTGCTCCTTTACTCTGAGGTGGCCTTTGACTGCAACCTTGTCACTGTACTTGTTATCTACATGCAGTCAGCTCACCACAGAGGCCTGTGCAACAAAAAGGAGCCAATTATTTGACAGACTTCCTTGACAGCATGGCTTAACAGCTGCTTTATGGAATTGACAGGTGTGCAGCATCCACCACAGGTGATTTTTATACACAGCATTCATGAACTGGCACTTACAACCTTATTTATAAAATACAGTACATTTATGGATGTACTTATACTTACTTTTGAACATACATATACTTAGTACTGTACATGTAGACTAAGAGAGTAAATTTGGAAAACACCTCTCCACACATAACCACAGAAAGATAAGATTCTATTAAACAAAACGAGCAATTCTTCACCCAGAGGAGCTCGAGCGGAGTCCATTTTAGATTCAGGCATGGGTTCTAACCATTAACCCTCGAAAACAAAATTGGAAGATCCCAGAGCTCAGAGGTTTTACACAGTTTTTATTCAGAGCCTCCCGAAAGGCTTTTCTGGTGGGACAACTTAGGCAGATAAAATCACATTTAAAAAGAAATAAGAAACCTGGAACTTTACGTGCATGTGATTCACGGCCACCCTAAAGATTTGGAAATCAAAATCGCAAAAAACAACAACAATGTGGATCTATGGAGGAACCGGTTTCTACTCCATCACTCATTGCCTTCTCTTGCATCCTCAGATCTCACCTGCTCCAAATGCACTTTGCACAGACTAATCTGCTCCTCACTCACTTGCCATTTGGCTGCTATGTTGCTCTACCATACTGCTGTCCCATTTTGCAGTACCCTGATTATATGTGTTGCACTTGTTGAGAGGGTCTCTGTGAACTTTGTACACACCTTTCCTGCAGAAGATGCAATATTTTATAAGGTGGACGTTCAGAACTGGTTTGAACTGGATGGGAAGAATGCTGGACACAAGGGGTACTGTGTAATTCTATACTGTGCTATATAGGAATGCGTGCAATGAATGTAGGTAACCAACTATATTAAAAGAAGTTATCTTTAGCAAAAAGGGAGATAGGAAGATGTGCATGATTTTGGAACACTTGTAAGCACAGGGGAGTGAGATGGATAACAGAAAAATATTTAAGGACTGTTCTTGTTAAAGTTCCTGGAGAAAAACACACCGAACATTTCTGTGTGTTTCACTCCCATGCACATGAAATAAAAACTTCTTTTAACTTCTGAGATGGACTGCTGACTGTCTTTTAAGGGGAAGCGTGGAAAAATGTCTCCAACACACTTCATTTGGTTTCTCCCACACTGCATCAACTGCATTGTGTGAACTGCTGAAACGTTGTTACTCATTACACTTGTGGGACTTGAAAGTGCATTGGCAACGCGCCTACAGGCTGAGGGGACTGAACCTTTTTATTCTGGAACAGAAAAGACTACTGGCCAGACAGACACAATCAAAATCCTCAAAGGCACTGATAAAGTCAATCTAGGCGATTTCTTCCCAGCTGAACAGTGAAACGCGAAGCTGGGCACAGGTGGTGCTTCTTTAGCCAAAGGGTGGTGGGAGGAAAGAATAAACTGCCGAGCCATGTTGTTAAAGCCGATACCCTGGTTCCTTTCAGGAAATGGCTGGAAGAGATCCTTGAGACAACTAGCTACTAAATATCAATTGGCCTAGATGGGCTGAATAACCTCCTCTTGTTTACAGCTGCTCTTATGTTCTTTCTGGATTCTTTCCTACTGTCGCATCGGAATGTAGGAAGGGTTCCCGAAAACAGGTCACTTGGCTCATTTTGTTCAACTGCCAGGCAGAGCTGCGTGTCTGGCTCTCACCTGTGTGTACGCGGTAGTGAGTCTCCAGCTGGTGCTTGAGGCTGAACTTCTTCCCACAACCGTTGCACTCGTACGGCTTCTCGCCTGTGTGGATCCGCTTGTGGCCCTTCAGCGTGCTCTCATCCCGGAAGCAGCTCCCGCAGAACTCGCATTCAAAGGGGTGATCACCTGCAGGGATGGGGGGCACACACATCAGTGTCAGGACATGGCTAAGAAACATCTCCATGAACGAATACAAGATTCTGTGTTTCCGCGTCGCCAGCAACTGTTTTTAAGTCAACAGCGATAAGTGGCAGTGGTCTGTACTGTTTTTGAAATGAGTAGTGTGAAACACAAAATGAGTAGTGTGTCCCAGTGTTTAAGTGCAACATTATATGTGATGCACAGAAAAATGTTCTTTTCTGTTTTGAAAAGTGAAAAAGACCTTGATTAAAAGAGATAGAAGTTGTGTCCCTGCAATCGTATGTGATACGCGTAACACAATTTTGCTAAAATCAGCATTTGGATTTGTAAATCTGATGCTTGAAATGTAATGCTTAGATGACAACCCCCTCTCCCTCCTGCTCTCAGCAACTTGCATTTCTTTATTGCTCTGCTGTCACATAATGGGTGCTTTTGCAGTGCTTTTTGTCATAAGTGAAATTTATTCTAACCCCTGGTGGGAAAAGTAGATGGAGGCTGTGTATATCAATGTTTTGCCTCTGCAGGGTTGAACTATCCAATCTCCAATGACAGAACCAAGGTTAATTTCTGTCGTAAACCAACGTATTCACTCACCATGGTAGTTAAGCCCACTGACCTCAGAATCAACCTTTTTATTCCTCACCAACGCAGTGAAGTAACACGGCAAAAACAGAAAATGAACTGAACAAATCATGCTTTTTTCTGTCTTTTTTATGACAGAAGAGCAGACAGTCAGAGTCACAGTCCCAACACTGTCTGACATCCAATTAACAGCCCTGCACTCTCGGTACAAATTACTCAGGAAGGCATCAATACTAGTCTTTTCTATCAGAAAATCAGTACATTTAATCATTCAAAAACCCAAATGTACACAGACAAATGAGTACTACGGGGTCAGTCAATTTTAAGATGAGGAGCAAAAACTGAGATCAAAGAATCTCTTGAAAGAATATGAACCCAGGTTTCATTTTCACAGCTGTAATATGAATTGCAGGCAACTGTTGCACTGCAGAACAGCTCCTCTGGCCTTTGGAAGTGGCAAGGTTACCTATCACTGCTAAAGGTAATAGATCATTGTGAAGCTCCTTTTTTGAGGTTTTGTATGAACAACATCCACTGCTATGCAGGTCAAGTAGGAATACTGCACTCTTACAGACCTGGAAGGCAAGTAATGGATATTCAAATGTCAATAATCGGTGATATTATGATATGTGGATCTTCTCTCTTGTGCCTGCTCCTAATTGCTTTCCTGTGTCTGAATGAAGCTGCCCATATATCATTTTCTCCCTGTACAGATGTGAGACGCTGCCAGGCGTGTAATGTTCTCGATATTTAATGCATTTTACTCCGGTGCTGAAGGTTTAAGTCATCAGCAATGACCTACGCGTTTCATTATCCCGCTGTCCAAACTGCATTCGTGCTTGGGAATAAATTGCATTTCTCGTTATGTACTGTCATGCTCAGACTCCCACTTTCCCTGTAAAGAGACAGTGTCAATTTCCTTGGGCACATTTATAGATGCACCTAAATGTTGTTCACATTTAAATGTACAGCTGGCTTGCGACAACAGTGATTTGGCTTCTTCGGGTGGAAGTGAGCCGCAGAAAAAAAAAATAAGAAAGAAAAAGCAGGGAAAAATCAATAAAACTGACAGTCTTTATTTGTCAGCATGAAGTTATCAGCAGCTCCTCCTGTAAGAGATCCTACACTTTCTACATCTTCCCCAACTGCCCAGATCACAATCCATCACGAACTGCGCCGTGCCACTGTACACCAGGGGAATAATAATCTTACAAACTTCACCTGCCTAAAATTAGGAAAAGGCAATTAAAATACCTTTAGAAGACAGAGAAGATAAATACTGCAAACATGTCAAGCTATGTAACAAAGACTGCCTTATTGTTAAGGCCAGAAATATGCAAGGTATTAGTATCATTTAGGTTATTTGTCATAGTATTTTGCAGTGATAGCAAAATTATTCTTTGTATATATAGTCTAAAGGTTTCCTGTCAGTGTTTTACTGTCATACGTAAATCAATTTTGGATATAAAGTCATATACTTAATGGCACAGTCACACTTCACTTTTATTAACTGAACCCAAGATTTCTGATACTGTGCAAGCCTCCTTTGCGGTTTCAATGTGGTGTCTGACATTTATGAAGGGAAGAGTGTTTTGACATGAAAGGGATCCCCATATTCAAATGACATTTTGAATGAGCTCTTTTTGTAAAAAAAAGAAAAGATTTACACTTTAAAGTCAGAAGACGCGTTTCATTAAATAAGATACAGTTCTAGAAACACAAGGACTGTCAGCAAATCTGCCCGCCACCCCAACAGAACGCTTCTTATCTGCATGAATAGATAAACAGCCTCCCTAGAGCATGTTAATTGTCGCACTGAACAGATAAAGAACCCCGACACAAAATAAAAGATTTCAATGAGACGGACCAACTGGATATGTCTCCCCCTTCTCCTCACGGGCTGGGCACTCCCACCTGTGCTTTCCTCCCTGCCTGCCTGGTGGGTTTTTTTTTACCTGTCGTGGCGTCTGTAAAACCATGGGCAGCTGACACAGGGTGGGCTTTAAAAAAAAAGCCCTTTTGCGCACAGTGGAGGGGTTCATTATGCGATAAGCAGTGTAAATCAGGGATCCATCACTGCCAAAGCCTCGGCTGGCCTGTGCTATCAAACACAGCTGCGAACACAAAACACCCGCCACAGACGGCAAATAGGCTCCGAATAAAACACAAGGAGGGAACAACAACGGAATATTAACGAGGCGACGCTCCGTCTGTAGAATGGAGAATGGGGAAACTGACGGGCATCAACGATTATGAGAACCTAATGTATGCCTGTGTTTGTGCTGATGCGCGGCCGTCTTGGTTTTGCATGCCCCTGTGTCTGTGTGTGGATGTGTCAGTCCTCCCTTTCGAAAATGTTTAAAACAAAAGACTTTAAGGGGGGGGGATAGGGTGAAAAATGGAAAAGCCTACAAAATGTAAGGGTGAGTAAAGCACGCCCTTTCCTCTTGAAAACAACATCACGAACTGCTGTGTGAACATTGGCAGAATAGAAGGATGGCGCTGGAGGGGGAAATTTGTTCCATATTAATGGTGTGGGTGCTAACATGGGGTGTTGGGGTGAGAGAGACAAAAAAATACAAGTGGTGCCTCTCAAAAAATATTAAAGCTTAGATCTGAAAACTGGACGTACAGTATAATGTAATTTGGTTAAGTACTCACATAGAGGAGAAGAGAGTTGAGCAGTATAGACAGAATGTGGCTGTACCATATGGGCTGGTCTCTCAGTTGCTGTTCAATAAACCTACCTGGTGACAGCTTTGTATTCTTTCAGTGGAGCATCTCGTACTCCTTTAAGATATTTAGGCATGCAGCTAAGAACAGTGGACTATTCTCATGCTCCAACTGCTGTGTACAGTATTGTTGCTTTCCTCAACAGACGCACAACAATATCCTGTCTCTCTCTGTAACTGGGGACCCACGGTTCATTCAAATCAGCGCTTCAAATATTTATGTTCTGAGCTGGGATCGAAACCGGCTTTGACTAACTACGTGTTATTTAAGGTCACAGACAGGAAAAGTAGTATCCCTAAATATGAGGGTGATTCTTTCAGAAGTATTCTAGTTTTACTTCACTGTGAAAAACCAGTTTTCTTTTTTGCCTTTATTACTGTTTTTAATAATTACCCTCTATACGCCAACATGACGTCTCAGAAAACGCAGACTACTACTACAGAAGGTATTGACAGAAGTAGATATGCAACTTTTCTACTGTTTTTAATATTTAATAAATCTTTCCCACAGTTAAAATGATGGGATGAGGTGGTTAAGCACGTCTTTGAAGAAATAACACATTTTAAAAAATTATTTGAATTCACTTTTTGCAACGATTTTTCGCTATTATCTTCTCTCATCACAACATGATGCTTTCTTCTTTTAGTGCAGTGTTTTAGAACACATAACACCTGTATGGATTTATATCATTAAAAAAAGTATGATATGGAGACATTTAGTTATAAACCTGAGCCTTGTTCAGTCTTTTTAAAAGTATTTCTCTCCCATCATTTGTGGGAGGTCATACTGAAGTTTTCTAAAGCTGAAATTTGCAGCTTATGAGACACATATAGTCGGGTAACAACAGCTCTAGTCACGAGTGTCACAGGACTCCTGCAATTGTTTCCTCTCTTAGCTCTGTAAGCAAAACTTGGTCCTGACCTGAATACCTTCTGCCATTTAGCCCTGGGTCTCTGCCAAAGTTAGAAAGCTGAATTGTGTCAAACTGAACAGAAAGGCATGGTGTTTTTGTGATGCAGACCAGCACCCAGTGGGGGATAACCTCAGCTCATTTCAGCTGTGACCTGATTTGGGTTTAAACTTTACCAGTAAAGGTGAAAAGCCAGATTACTGGCCAAGTTCCAGGCTATTTCAAAGTATGCTTCATTATAATATGGTTATTTCAGGGTGCTAAGAGACGTGTACGTACTGTTTTGATTCCACATGGTTCACATGATAAAAAGCGAAAGAGAAAATCCAAAGACATTTTTAAGAACATTTGGGGTTCAATTTTGGTCAGGGGCACTTTCTCTGTGAAGTTCAGATGATTCCCCACATCTGTGGAGATATACTCTAATGTGTTCGCCACCTTGCCATTTCCCAAAGACATGGTGAGGAGTCGGCTGGCTCTCTTACAGTTTTCTTTCACATGAGGAGGAGTACTTTTCTACTGTGTTCCTTAACAGGAGGGTGTCCACCTTGTCTTTAATCCCATTTTAGCAGGGATAAGGCACAAGTGAAGATATGGTACAAAGGGTTTTAGAGAAACAGAAGGCTCAGGAAATGGCCACTTACAGTAGCTCTCTGAAGCCACTGTTTAGAAAAAGGCGAGGCCACTTGTGTGAAGAGCACCCAGGCCCTACCTGTATGTGAACGCAGGTGGCGCTTGAGTGCAGTGTGGCTCGGGAAGGTGCGATTGCATTCGCTGCAGATGTAGCTCCGAACCCCAGCGTGGACTTCCATGTGCTGCTGCAGAGCTGTCTGGGTCTGGAATCGCTTGCCACACAGCAGGCAGAAGATGGCCATGTCTGCACCTGAGGAAGCAACACGGAGAGGGAGGTCAGAAAGCTGCCTGGGAAGATGGGACCTGACCAACCCCATGTTCATGTCACTGCTGTTGAGCAGTTTCCGCTACTAACTTGAGATGATCAGATTCCACGGGAATAAAAGCTGCTAAAACATCCTAATAATAATACTTCTGTTTTCCTACCACCACCTCAACATTCAGAGTTGAATGCAGTAAAAAAAGTTCTAACAGTCCCTTCCTCTACGATTTCCACATAACCTCTATGAAATGGAAACATGCAACCCCCATTATTTTGCGAACAAGCAAGTGTTACTAACGCGCACACCGTATTTGAAGACCCATAAGTAGAGTTTAAGACAAGCATTTTTTAACCTCATGGCTCTCACAGTCCTCATACATAACTGAGATAGGTGCGGCATAATTAAAAATGCTTTCAGATTTTCAACAATTTCTGCAGCATTTGCAGGGCTCTGGTGACTCTGCGGAAAGATCAATGACACTCAGAAAACATTGGTTTTCTCTGTTTCCACAATGATGTCATATTACCAAGAGTCCAACTTCACTTAAAACTTAAAAAAAACAATAAGACATTCTCAGAAACACAAAATATTCTGACACTGACTACACAGCACTGTGTAGTAGGCTTTTGTTCCTACATTTGCATAGTGCTCTAAAATTGTACATTATCAAGATACAATGATTAGCAAAGCGTATGATAGAGTGGCATTAGGTTATGTATGAGAAGTGTTCATTAAAGGCATATTCCACTTATTTTACCTCAAGCCTTTTGTGAGCCTGTTCAGGTAACCACAGCAATATATGTCGATAGTAATAAAACAGAACAATGTGGAAATTAAATGTCTCAGCACAATCAACTGCGAGAAATGACTGCAAATACAGTGGAGCCTGGAATGAAAACAACATTGTTTTATTTAATGAGTCTCCGAATTATTGGCCCTGTTTCAGAGCTGAAAATGTACACACCGACACCATATTTGTAGACTGCACAGTTTATCAGATTACATTGTTTGAAGCCCATGCTGTATACATGCAAAAAGGATTACGTTTATGGGCTGTAGTTGCTAATTCATTCCACAGGGCGACAGCAACCAGATCAAATCCATCACAAAGGACAAATGAAGAAATCAAATTTTCAATTATCAAAGCGAAACTTATAATTTTATGAAAAACAGCAAAAAGACCTTGAGAAACCTTGAGAGACCTTGTAATTATTTCCTGCGGAAAGCTCTTGTCGTTTTCCTTCCAATAAATGCCCTGAAAGCATAGGACATCATAGGATCTTTTCCTACACTCACAGAGAGACAAACACACATGGATTCACACTTTTTCAATTACATCTCTGTGGAAAACTCAGGGGAAACCTGAGTGTTTAGAATCCAGCTTCTATTTCACTAGTCAATAACGCATCTTTCTAGCAAAGCTGCCACTAATTTAAAAATCTATGAAGAGCCCTGGCTGCATGTTCATAAACCGGCTTCCCTCCAAATCAATCAGCATCTGACTAAAGTACAGAAAAGGGGGAAAAACATGCAAAAACAAACAAACAACAACAAACAACCAAACAGACCTGGCTTGAAATCACAGACTGTGAGTCAGTAATGTGCAAATACATACTGACAACACTCTCTTTTGATTTCTCATCGCAGGTCTTTTTTTTCCCTGCTTCTTTTTTATCAATGAAAAGGGGGCATTGATTCAACCAATTGTTCCAGGATTCCCCCAAGGAACTGAGGTATTTAACTGGTTTTGAGTGACAGGCCCATGGTGTTTTGATGTAATACTGGATAGTGCGGCGCTTAAGGTTTTAAACTGATGATCGCTCATCCTCTTCAAAGCTGTCCACCACAGTAAAAAAAAAATAGAATGAGGGGAGAAACAAGGCAAACAAAAAACAAAATCAGCCATCAGCCTGCTTCAGGGTTGAAAATTCTTGGGGGATCCAGGCTTAGGGGGTCCCCAGAGTAGGACACCTCCAATCAAGGATAAACTTTCATCTTCTGGCAAACTTGTGTCACATGTGGTAACTTACATTTTATCTTTTCCCATTTTCATGAAAACAGCTGTCCTTTCATGACGTCCTAACACATATCTGCCGTGGTTTTCCCTTGTAGTTTTGGTTTATTTCAACATACCAGTAAAGTTGCTTTTTCAAGAGTGTAACTTAGCGGCTCTTAACTCTTTGAGAAGTGCAAACAATAAGTCTTAAACTTGGGGCTTAGAGAGCACTGTTAAAGGCTTTTATCCCCCTTTTAACTCATGGATTTGTGCTGTTTTTTTTCTCTGTGATTGTAAAACAATCCAGTAATAAACACAATAACTATTTGTCCTACTCAGCCTTACCTTGAATTAAGAGAAAGGCTAATTAATATCTTGATTCTCCATTACCTACATAAGCAGCATTTATACTTTAATAATACCTAAGGAAGACAAAGACAGTTATTTTGGTAAGTGCAAACATGGGGAGAAGGACAGCTTCAGAACTTTGAAAATGGAAAATTACTGGAATGCAGTTAACTAGTCTGAGAAATCAGAGGTCTGCCCACAGTGAAACATTTAAAATTAATGACACTCACGTCTAGTTTGAAGTAGTACCTGTTGATAAATTCAGTTTACAGAGTTAAGTAGAGCTAAGTTGGCTAAGTATGGTTTGATAACCTGCACATTTGAACTACATTATTATTGCACAGAGACAGTTTTTCATGTATTCATTAGCAGGAAACCACTTCTTCCATGCTAGGGTTGAGGCAACAAAGGACGTGCTCTGGAAGCACAGGTCAAAGGCTGAGTCTACACCCTGGATGGGACACCAGTCCATCACAAGGCAAACACTAGTAGAACTACTACAGTAGTTCAGAGACACCAACTTATCTGCCCAGTACGTCTTTGGAAAGAGAGAGCAAACCAGGGCACCCATGGAAAACCCAAACAAACAGGCAAAATCTGCGCTGATAGCACTGCAGTCTGTAACTGGACCCAGAATCCAAGAGCTAAAAGGCAGCACAGCTTTGTGCAACGCAACTACACCACCCAGGGACCCGTCTTGTCATGTTCAGTTTTAAACCAATGAATCATGTTTTTTAGCATCCCAACTTAAATTTACATGACATGAATACATCTACAGATCAAAGAAATTATCAAACCTCATATTAAGTCTATAAATGCTATATCTACATGAAGTTCTGCTAAACGACAAAACTACAAAAGGCAGGTAATACTACAGCAGATTTCCTCTTCAGCAACGTGACTTGAAATAGAAGTAAAAGAGTTCATATTAATGATTTCTGACAGCCTAGATGGTGTCAGTAGCTACCACACTGACCTTTCACCTTCAGCACCTTTACACATCCTGTAATTCTGCTGTAAAACAATAAACCATTTATTCTTTGTCAGTGCACGTAGTTTGCATTGATGTGGTTCAGATATTTGAGAAATGTGCAGCCTTTCATATTATTTTGAAATCCATTATGTACTTCTTAAAGATTGAACGGAGAAATATGTTTTAGAAAGAACAGTTAAATGTCCCGCACAAGCAGGCTGGCAATATCTACATTTTCATACTGTTAATAATAGCTGCAGTGATGTAGATTACAGTATATTAATTTGGAGAAACTAGACAAGTATAAAATAACAAGCTTTTATTAAAAGTCTGAAAGGTATGAGAGCTGACTTCCAAGCTGCATCTTTCTTCTTGGAAAATTGTGAAATTTGTAGTTCATTAAAGGGGTTATTAATCAAGTGCATTCTACACCCTGGATAATAACACAGGAATATGAACTCTTTAGTGTTAGTTTTCCAAAGGGGTTTTTTACCTAGGTGAAAGTTCAAGCTTTGATAGGTTTGTGTGGATACTGCTTTAAGATTCAACTGCCTATGAAAAACAAACCCCAGAGGGTGTGAACTGTTCTGCATGAATGACTATTTACAAGGAGGAATATACAATCTTTTTCGCTTCTGCAGTCAAATACAAAACCCAGCAGGAAATGTTACCAAAAAAACCCTGTGCTTACAAACACAAATGCTAAAAAAGTACACCTGTATATAAATGTACTTGGTCGAGCAAATACACCTTGAGTATGAGGTAGAAGCAGGGAGGTTAAGACAGAACATGCAGAACAGAGTTGATAAGCGTTCTTCCATTGAGAAGTACAAAGCCAAGTGTCACGCGCACTGTACAGCAGACTGCTTGTTCCAAGGACCAATGGCTGTAAGATATACAATGATGAAATGAGAGGGGTAAAACAGATGTCCTGGGTAGATACAAGTGTTAAATAAAATCAAAATAAATTAAAAATAAAGGGCAAAAAGAACTGTTTAGCCTCACTCCCACTCCTGTCTTTTAGGATGATTTACCTCTGCTCTTCCATCTATTTACAACGTCATCTGCAAGCACCGAGCCTCTCCTTTATACCTACAGCATTCATTTAATGGTATTGAAGTGGCTGCCAGTGGTATTTAACAGCGCTGAATAGGGGGGTTAATGGAAATAACTTCTTTCAAGGAGGAAGTGACAGTGCTGCACAATCCTTTACTTTCATCTGCCTGAAATCTTCAGCATAATAACTTGGAGCTGAACTCAAGGTACCAGTGCTAAAGGAAAGGGCTAGGTTCCATCTTACAGGCCATCTTATCAAGTGCCTTTTTTTTCCTTTCGTAACACAGAATCACACAGTTATACAATTTCCATTTAAACTATTGCCTACAATTGTGTCTATACCTCAGCATGGGGTGTATTAATTTTTTAACTCTGTGGTAACAAAGAGCTCTATTTCTCTGTTCTGAAAACAAAATTAACACTCTTAAACAACACTATAAAGACAGACTTTTTCTAGATTCTCTAGAAAGTCAGACTTCATAAACCTCACAAACGAGTCATTTCCTCAAGTCAGCTACTAACTTTAGACAATGGAAAGATCAAGCAAAAAGCATGTTCTATTTATAATTCAAGGAGTTCAAAACATCATTTAATTAAAATACAGCCTTCAAGCTAAGAAAACACGAACCAGAATTGGTTTTACTGGTAAATTATGACAAATTTGAAAATAATAATATTGTTTGGCCACGAACAACAAGAGCATCTTTGAATTAAGTTTCTACTCCATATGAAATACCAAAGAACCTCATTGTTATTAGTCTTTTACCCGATACGCACCTGCTGACAAAAAGCAAACGCCTCTAAACAGTGAGAACAGCCATTTTGGCTTTTATTTAAAAGTTTGGCTTTTATTTGTTGCTTTGTTTTTAGAACCCACGGTGGCCAAGTCCATCAGTTCAGCCTGTGGCAGTAGCGGTCAGAACCATAAACTGGGATTCAACTTATGTCTGGTCTGAGAATGCATAACCCACAATGGAAACCTGTACAATAGCACCTGTGGTCATTCGACCGTATCAGTCTCACAAACACGTGCTCTCTAGGGTACTCTACTTCTATGCAAACACATTGTCCTTTTTTATGATGTCACTGATCTGTGAATGTGTATTCTTGCAAGAAAATAGTGGTGGAAAAAATAGACACCCCAATACCTGCACACGCCTTTCAAACTTCTCCTCCAGACTCCAGAGCAAGCTCAGTGACTGAACCACCACTGGTCTTACTGAAACTGTACCTAGTGGTTTTCCTTATCTTTTAAGATTTTGAATACAGTAATTAGAGTCTTGTAATTATGTTATTTCACAAAAAAAACATTGTCATGTGTTTAAGATTAGAGAAATTCATATTTCTTCATAGCAGTGAATTGAAAGCAGACATGCTTGATACTGTATGTACAATAGGCAGCTGTTACCAAAGAACAATAGCAGTAGTTGCTGAAGTGAATCTGTGACATTTTTACATCACTCATATCTAGCAAATAGTGTACCACATTTTAGGTGTTTACTTTTTTGTCATGTGAGATCCTATTACTGATTAAGATTCACAGTTAAAATAATTAAACCTCTGCTAAATATGAAACAAGTTGAGGTAATTTTCATGTTGCATCTGAGGTGCTGAATGTTATCAGTCCCTCAAGCAGAGTTTACAGGTGATATGAATTCACTAATCCTCGAGGCTGTATAGCTCACATTTCAGTCCTATGGCCACTGTTCAAAAAGAGCACACCAATTATTCAGTTCACAAAGACAATTTGGTCCTCAAAAACTGTTTGCAACGCAAAATTTCACTTAAGGTAAATTTAATTCCCATTAACATATTGTACATGTAAAAGCTTTCAACGCTGTAATGGGACGAGCTTGTTCAACTGCTCACCTTTCTCCCAATGCTTTAACTTCAAGTACTATATCCAGGAGAAATACTTTCCTTTTTTGATTTGGTTTTGGAACACCTGAAGCACTGGCTTCATACTTTGCAGACATAACCTCAAAAACAAGTATTGAAATACTGAATTTTCTTGTGAGGTTATGTGTAATGGTCAGATGGGATGAACCCAATTCATCTGCACACAGAAGAAGAATGACTTGAGGTTTATTTGGCCTTTTTGTGGATCGGCGCTCCAATCCACATTACAATTATAATACTCACACCTGAAGTAGGCTCCACGGCTGAAATGTTGCGTTTTCTTTCTTCTCTTTTCAGCATGGAATAAACCTATTACTTGTTCCTTTGCAGCCTACGCCTGTTGACGCAGCTCCCCACCTGAACTACTTATTATTACTACTGTATGTCAGAGTTTGCTTTATTTCCCAACCCCCCCACCCTGGATTCCAACAAAAAAAAAAAACAATATACTGTGAGACAGAAATAACCAAAACTGGGAAGAGTAATCTACACTGTATTAGAGTCAATGGAAATTCTTTATCAGGCTAGGAACCTACAGTACGCGTAGAAGCGGGAGAGAAGAAAATCACTTAGAACTTCTGATTTCAATCATGAACTCAAGCTGCCTGTGCAGGAATCGGGGAGGAGCTTTAAAAAGTCTGACCTAGTCAGTCCTTGTTATGTTCCACACATGGTGACACACACTGATTTGTTTGCAGAAGTGTTTATAGTGTAACACCAGCTCCATCACACCAGTAGTTCTGTTGCTGCAGTGTGTTTAACAGCATGGCGACCATTTAAGAGTCTGGTTTATAAGACGATTATTTATTTTAAGAGATTCAGATCGCCTTCAAACAGGAGCTACGGTTTAGGAAATAACGTTTCAAGCTCCACTTACAGTCTTCTGCGGACTGGGTTGTAAATCAAAACTGCTCATGTTTTAGAGAGCAGCTGCTAAACCAGACAGGCAGGTTTTAGGATGAGGCTTTACAAATTCCCCCTTAGATTGTAACATGTTTGGAAATTAGCAGGCTAGATCATATAGACTCCACTGCAACAATTGCACAATCAGATGCGCAAGTATATAGAGGAATCACTGCAGTGGCCCAGCTCAAGAGGCACTCTGAGACACAAGAGTACTGGGAAATGTCTGCTGTGGTAGAATGAAGTCTGGTTAAATAGATTCCAACTAGGTAATGAACTATGCAAGTCCACTGTAACAACTTATGAAAATGAGTGGGTGATGATGCAGAGAGCTCTGAATTCTGATAAAACTAGCCATTTATTTATTCGACATCATTGGGATATCTAGTATCTATGTCAGCACACACGCTCCCACACAGAATACGGACTCCTTTTTCATGGTTTTAAATGTTGTACTTCAACTCCTCATTTCTCCTTTTGCACACATTCTGTTTCTCTTTCAAAGAAATAACTAGTTCCCAGCTGTCAATCAATCACTCACGCCCTATTCACAGCAAAAGGCTTTCTAATTATTATGATAGCTGTAGCGCTGATAATAACGAAAACAGTTCTTACTGCAAGAAAACTAATTTGTCTCCTAACATCTGCCAATTATTAAAATGAATAAAGCTACGATGCAAATTAAGAAGCAGCGATAAACCGTAAATCCTGCGAGGTATGTGCCCCCGTTGAAGGAGGGCTTGTGGAGCGACAGCAGGAAGGGGTGAGAGGTCAGCGAAGCCGGGGGCCCTCAGCCCCTCAGGCAGCTGTGGAGCGGGGGTGAGGAGCCGGCGAGATGGAAGGCTGGCAGTGGGGGACAGAGGCCGCCCCTGCTGGGCCCAGGGACAGTGCAGCCAAGCAGGGGAGCGGGAGGGAGGGACGATGCAGTCTGACCCCCTTTCCTCACTTCCCCCTACGACTTGCAACGAGTTGCCCCTTGCACACCGGGGGCTTCGTTGTTGGGAGGAAAGAAATAGGTGCTCATGCAGACAAATGAAAAGGCATCCACACATACCTAAATGCACCTAAATCTGACTGATGCCTTCCAATGTATGCAGTGATACCACTACGATAGTAGTAAACTGTAGTATGGACTTCGGCAGAGTTAAAACATTCAATGGACATTAATACAGTTAAATTACAAGACACCCAGTAAAGCAAACAAAGAAGAGAGGGAGACTGGATGTACAGTAGGTAGTTTAATTCATAAGGTCAAGAGATCCAGCCATCAAAACAGTGTAAACACATAGAGTGTTAAAAAAAAGTGATTTCATGGCGCTCTCTTTGAAGGTAGTGTAATTTGCCCACTTTACGTTATTGGCTTGTAAACGGACATCATCAAACGGAGCCCTTGCGCGTTCAAAGAAACTTTCATGAATCAGAAAATAGAAAGAAATTACACTGTATCAAGTCCGTTTACCAGAAAATTGTATGTTGCACATAAAAACATCTTATCCCTCACCACAAACATGACTCATAAGGTACTAAACAGCATTTATAAATTAACTGGGGCTCTCGCCTTTTCTCTTTCTACATTGTAAGCAATTTTAAGGGCACAGTTGCGGCTATCCAAAAGCAGTGCAAGACTATTCATTTCCACGGTAACCAGGCTATAGAAGAAAAGAAAACACCAAGGGGTCCTTCCTGTACTGTACCTCACTCAATGAGAAAGAAAGAAGAGGAAAAAAACAACCACCACTATGCCATTAATTTTGCAGGACGTGCAAAAGCAAATTAAAATATAAAAGCTCATGCCGCATAGATAGAGACCTAGATAGAGGGCAGGACAGGTCAAGCCTGTGGAATTAAAGTCTTTGCAACAGTGGGGGTTTAAGCACAGTTCCATTACTTGGTGCTCAATATCCACCTTCCCTCTCTTTCTTCACGGCCCAAGGCAGTCAGCAATTAAGAATGCAGCGCAAATCGGTGAGATGTAGGAGAAAGAAGAAGGGTTAGTTCTTGGAGTTAGATAAGAATTGGAGGCTAATTCTCGCCTGCCCCCTCAACCTCATTTTGTGCGACACAGTGCCATGTAGCTACATCTAGCTCAATTCCAAGTTTAAATTATACTTTATCCAAGCATGCTACCATTCATGGAAGCTCTTTACATCCACATGCTGATAGATAGAATATAGAATATTTAGTCAGCATGTATTTATTCTGAGCAGTGCAACAACGCCAGTTGCATTTTCATTAGCATATACTCAGTTTCTGTATCAAGGTCAAGACTTAAAAAGCACAGCCTCTTACTCCCTAGCAAACACTTCCATTACAGTACCACATGCTTTCAATTTTAAATGGTAAAGATGGAAAAACAGTCCATAAAAGCTGGCAGTCCATAAATAAATGCTTTAAAGTCAATAAATGCACACATTCAATTCATGTCCAGCACAGAGGTGAGGTAACATCTGCATGTTTAAAAGCCTATGGTTTGGTCCAACGGTCTGTAATGTACCGCACTGTCCATCATGGAAGACTCAACTACGGTCTTCATATAATTCAAAGCTGCTAGCACCCACATCTTGAGACCCGTTTTTTACCCACTGTTTCAGCTGCACCTGCATCAATGCAGCCTCTTAACCTTTCCACAAGCATGTGGCGAGAGTCACTCGAGCCTTTCCTCTTCTGTCGACATCATGCATTGGCACCAGATCCGAGCATGCATGGGGCGGGTTTGGTAGGCGTGCAGGTCAGCATCCAACACCAGCTGGTGATGTTGCTAAAGGAGCAAGAAACCTTGCCCTGCATGGGCAACATCTCTGCAAGTCAAGGTCTGACAGTGCTCACAACGTGTGAATAGCATGGCTGACTGCTAGAGTGTGGTGCCAGTATTGACTGGATATCTGGACAACTTGACCAACACTGCACAGGACACTTGACCTTTCCTTGTCCAGAATGTATTCGCAAATGAAAAACCCATTCCACATCCAAAATGTGCTATAGTCAATTCAATCTTGAATCTCAGCTTGCACTTCAGTAATGTTTCAGTGATATTTATATCTACTGCATCTTCGTGTATATGTCAAATGCATCTACATTCTGTTTAGGAGCATTGCTTATTTGGACCACAGTAATTCAAAGAGTGGAACTACTTCCATTACTACACAGAGTGAGATGTGGCCTCATAAATGCCGTGTAGCTGAATTTTGCTACATTAAGCATCTGCTCTCATATCAGCTCAATCAGTAGTAATTCTAGTTGCATGATAATAAAGTTGTGTAAAAATTGGCTGGTGGCCTGGGAAGCATGCACTCCACAATCGCAAGACTGCAGAGCTTATTTAGTATATAATAATAATGTTCCATCCTCATGTCTATTACTGGAGGAATGCATATCTTCCTGCAGTTCCATTTCAAAGTTTAATTGCGGTCTGTCATGCCTTAGCACTGCTGTTCTGTAGGACAAAATCACACACACACATAAAATAAACAACTGTTACTTTATCAGTTAAAAGATGGTTATGTCCAAAAGGCTGATAGGCCCCTGTCAAGACCAATGCCTATCTGTGCCTTTAGATTTAATTATAGTTAAAATTTAGGTTTGTAATCCCCCTCTCCAAAAAAACAAACAAAGCGCAAAACTCCACAATTCTGGTGTAGATATTACAAGATGTATTGTTTTCAAATAGATTGATGCTTCCAGCTGCCCATGAAGTTGCCCTGTTAATTACTCCAGAGTGATGTAATGGAACCATATGGTTCTCCTCTGTGTATAAACTGCACTGTGAAATGTTTTAATAATCTCTTCTATTTTCAGCATTGAATAGCTATATTCTTAACACACCAGTTTATAGGACTGAGAGAGAAGCCTTCTCTCTAAGGTATGAGTATGATCCCTGTTTAGTTTTGCTGTCTTAACAAAATAATGGCATTCAGATTAGTATTAAAGGTATAAACATCTCAAACACTCCAGTTCAAGTTTCGTGAGGATGGCACCAGAACCAAGTTAACATTTGATTATATAATGTCATCAGTACATTTAGAATTTCTCCTCTCCTTAGATCAAAGGACTTTTATTTACACCTGGTCTAAGAGGAGGAAAAACACAATTCAAAGTGATGGGTTCCTAATGCATTGTTTTCAACCCGAGCCATCTTTGCGACCCAAAGGGGTTATTTTAAAAAAAGTGAATTATCCAGATAGAAAACGGAAAACAAAAACAACCAAAATTAAAAAAATACATGCTGCTGGGCTTAGTATAACATGCAATTTCATTACTATTTATCAGTAACACACGAAATAAAATGATGTGATGTGCCTTTAAGAGAATATAATTTACAGTGTGCAGCCAGCCAGCCAGAGTTTGAGATCATTTACAATGGAGAAACCCTACTTGCTGTGCCCTATCCCACAAATCCGATTTAATCAGACAACTCTACCAGTGTGGCTCAGAGTAAAAAAAAGGATAATTAGTAAACAGAGAGCTACTTCAGTGCTTCATTGGCATTCGAGCGGGGTTAGTGTGTCGCATTTAAAATGCAGTCTGATGAAGTCTACAAAATCAAACCATTTGTTACTCCTATTGAAGAGGCTTTAGGCCACTGGCAATTAAATTGGAATTAGTGCACAGAATGAGATACGGAGGATTCATACCAAGGAGGAAAACTGTCTGGAAGACGACGTGAAGTTCAATCAAGTTTACAGTTTCTAATATTTAATTTGTGAATAATTCCGTTCTCTTGCTAACCTCCACCTTTTCTTCTGCTTTTATTTGGCTCTCTTTTCATTAACAAGGTACAGCATCTTCTCCTATGGTGAAGGAATGTGCATGTGAAGCTCTTACCACTTGCATCTTCCTTTTGCTAATGTAAATTCCTTTTATTTCACTCCACTGTGTTGAACCTCTGAACTTTCATGGGAAATATATATTTATACTGTATAGCACACTGGGGACCCAAAACTAATGGAAAAGCTCTTGGAGTCAATGACAGATGTGATTTTACATTTCAAGAAAACCTACTAAAAAGTGAGAGAAGTGTAACAGAGTTTGGAAATACTGGACTACAGCAGGCAGGAAGACAAATATTTAATTCTGATGCAAACACTTTGCCATTTTCAAGTGGTGTGGTTGTACAAGCTCACTTGGGTATTTGGCAAAGGCAGTTAAACAGAAAACTCACTAGCATCAAACAAGGGGACTTCCGCTAAGAAATATTTTTTTCACTTTCAGAAAATATTTTTTGTGTGTGTGATCATGCTATGCTACATACTGTAGACTCTGCATCTGTGCTACACATACTTGTAGCAAGAGAAAAGTTCAGTTTACTTGTTTGTTATAGGATAGATGCTTTCATTCAGAACAGACAGGGAAAAAAATGAATTCAAACATGTTTCTGAAACCTAACACTTCATTTGCCTTGCACGTATGGTTAATCGACTTTAGTTGTTGAAAATCAAATACATTTTCAAAGATGTGTATTTCAAAATGCATTTTTGATGTTTTTTTTCTTTTCTACCATAGAGCCTTTTACAAATGAAACACTGAAAGAAAGGTAGAAATAAAACGTGTAACTGTATTTGTGATTTATTTTAAAAAGAAAACGGTGTAAAACGGAGACATGCAAGTGATAAGATGCAGGAGGATCACTGTGGTGCACAGTATACTACCAAATCTTCAAATAGAGCTTTAATGAAAAAAGAAAAGAAACTGAAATATACACTTTTGCTTCCTAGAAATAAAGTGGTATTTCTCCATTCTAAGAGCCTTGTTTCAAAAGAGAGAGAATGAAAGAACTGAAAATATACAGTACAGTACCTAAGCCAAGTTAATAAATAACCCGATAAAAATCTATTAAAGCACACTAATAAGAGTATTAGAACCAATAGCATTTGTTTAGAACCCATTTCAGCTCATTAAAATTCACTTTCACACATACAGATGAGATCAATTTGTCTTTTTAAAACAAATATTGATATAATTTCAGTTTAATAAAAAGGAGCTGGCCAAAAATGTGTATCCCAACGCAAGAATAAAAATGAACATGTTTATACAGGTCATGCTACTGTATATAGGTACATTATAAATGACAACCAAATAATTTGTGATGAGCTACACAGCTTACCACCCTTGTATACAGGGAATTCCAAAGCTTTAAATTAGCTCAATGTTTTTTAGCTTGCTGGTGTACCTATCCATTATCTCCAAGTTTCTTATTCCTGATGAGGGTCACAGCAACCCTGAGCCTATTATGGATGCATACAGCATAAAGTAGGACTACATACACCTTGGGTCAGGACACTTGTCCAGAGACAATATAGATACCCCTGGCCGGTATTTCTTTGGGAGGGAGGAAAGCAGAGCACCCACAGAAAACCTAGAAACTCCACACAGAAGGTGCCACATGAACCCAGCACCCACAACCTGTGAGGCATCTGCGCTAACTACCACATCACTACACTGTTTAAGCATTAATAAATAAACGGGTTTTAGATTTCAAACAGGGACATGAGCAGAAATAAACAAAGCAGAAACCACAATCTACTGGGGAAGGACAAATACCAGCATATGTCCAAGTACAAAAACCAAGTCAAAGATATCGTTCATCGTGCACAGATATAATTACTGTATCATATTCCAGGGTGCCAGAATAACAGGCTGTACGGTATATGCAATGTAGCAGGTGGAAAATGTGAAAAAAAATTCAGTTGCTTTCTTGTTAAATACTTTAGTTTTTTTTTTTGACATATGTTATTCTGTTTGCATTTACACACTATAATATCATTCTGTGTTTTTTTTTTAAGTTTTTCCCTGTTCTCTTATGAGAATATGCAGAAGTGCTCTCCAAGCAAGCTCATTATTGAAAAAAACATTAGGAAAATGAAAATAAATTGTGCTGTTTCCCCAAATGACAAACTGCCACAATGAAAAAGATTTTCGCTGAAAAGTAATTTGCTGAGTCTAGTTGACTTCAAAACACAGCACTGTTTGTTTACAGATGATGCTTCAAGATATTTCTTGTTTTTTACATCCATTTAATCTTTTAAAATGGTTATGGAGCCTATTTAATCAATCGGAATTGCTGCAGATCTTATTTGCTTGTATTTAACTAGCTAAACCTTGGCCTTTGTACTAGGATTATGAAAGGCGTTTATTCTAATAGCACTAAAATCTTTATTTACTGCATATACATGATGCATATTTCCAAGACCAAAAGAAGAACATTCACATACTTAACAAAATAATTTTTAATTCATTATTTCAGTAACATTATCATTTTGTTTCCATAAGATTTGATGCAATACTGATTGACTTAGGTCTTGTTTCAATTTTTCTGGGGGGAAAAAAAACAAATTCTAGCAAATAATTTAAAAATTAGCAATGGATTTGTAACCATGTGGGGTTGGTCCTTGTTTTGAGATGCATTTTTTTCTTCAGGTACAGTACAGTATCCTCCACAGGATAAATATATATTAAATATATAAATAAATATACATGTTTAATCTTTTCATGTGCTAGAACTACTGCACTGTTCCCATTTAAAACATCATAATTTAAAGATAAAATAAATTCAGAAAATATTTGTTGCTCTCCATAGCTAAATGAAAATGATTTAATTTTCTAATGGTGAATGGCATAATTGTTGAGAATGTCATAACATCAGAAAATTCCCAGGAAGGTACAAATCTCTATTATCTAATTTGAAAATCAAAACACTACGTGCTTTGAGAAAAGAATAGGATATAAGTTGGACCTAATACTCCCTTGAAGCAGTATTAATGGAAAAACATGACTAAAATTATTTTTCTGTAAAACAGTGTTTCTGATTTACGCTTGGCGGAGGTAGAAAAAAATGAAAATAATCCCATGTGCGTAACTTAATCAGAAACAAAACTTGATTTCAAACAATACGAAGTTTGACTAAGAAGCATTCCTAATCTCTGTTCATTATTTTACACGTCCTCAAAGGCCTCTTCCAAAATACTTGATGTTCAGTTTCACAAAGTGGTAAAAAAAGAGGGTCACAGAATGGTCCATATTTCAGCACCTTTCAATAGCCCACTCAGATAACAAGAATAAGATATCACATACTTAACAGCAGGCGACAGATTTATCACTTCAGTTCAAGCGCTACTGACTTTGTCCGGTTCTGTACATGAAAGTGTGAGGTTCTGCTACACCACCTCACTGAGAAACATCACACATACTTATGTCAAAGCACGGCTCACTGTCTCAGACATTCTCCTATTCTTTCCTGAGCCCCTGTGTCACCCCACCTACGTGCAGTTTTAATGACCCTTGTTTGCAAGCAGTAGATAGATAGATAAGACTTTATTGATCCCGAAGGGAAATTGAGGTGTTACAGCAGCCCAGTCCAATGCGTGCAAAAACGGACATCAGAATAGACTAAAAATTAAAATAAGTACAGCAATACAAAGTAAAATAAATAGAGTTAGGGGTGTGCAAAATATGCTAAGAGTCACTGTAAAACAATAAAGTATGTGCAAGTAAGTGCATAGTGCACATACAGTAGGTACATACTGCGCCTAATCGCACTGTCTTCAGAAGCACGCCAATCTTGCCCTTAAAATGGTATATTGTGGATTGCCAAGGACTGTTTAAAACTATGGTCAAAAAACCTGTCAATGCTTCAAGAACAGAAATGCAAAAAATATATAATCTTTGCATTGTGTCCTTGCTTCAGACAAAATTATAATTAGCAAATATCTTGTCAGATGTGCAAGTTCAGTTTTAACTGAATCACTTGGGACCCTTATTCTAGTGCAATAGTGCAATTTGGTGAACTAAAATAAATAAGGTGTTTGCACCTAATTTGACAAAGAAAATGACAAAGAATTGAAAGGTCTAAATGTCTTCCATAACCCATGCTGCCATCATGTTTTTTTCTGTTTTTTCCAAACAGATCCAATAATCAACATCGGAATATCTTTCACAGGTCCGGGTTTCAGACAGCAAAAACGGTTTCATGGCTAAAATGGATTTATATGAAGATGAAAATAGCAAAATCGAGAAAACGTCCTATAAGTAATTATTTTCAAATGCAATTCGGAGGACAGTTCAAGTCCTTTTGCGCAGATTAAAAAGAGGTGCTGACACACTATAATCTGGCTAAAGTTCCAGTGCTGGAATTCATTGTACCCTCGCAATGATTTATTTGAGTGGCCATCTGGACAGTTGAGAGACAATGTGGCTTCGTCTCTGAATGACCGGGCACATTAGTCATAGCCTCTTAGTTCGACCCCTTACGTCCCTAATCTTTACACTTTTGGTCTTTTACTGCGGCCAAATGACCGGACCTTTTCTCACTCTGCGCTGACACGGTTTTTTTCCCAGCTTACAAAAGGCTTTCAGAGCCTCTCTGCTGTCCCCCCAGTCACATCTGACAGGATCTGCAGTTTGTATTGTTTTCTGAGACTGTGAGACTGCTCAGAGATTCTAAAGCTGCCTGGCTGTAAAAACACGGGGCTTGATCCGGGCCAAAAAGTAAAGCTAATCATATCTGAATGCATAAAAAAAAGCATAGCCAAATTACATACAAATAAAAGGTATTAACTATAATGGGTATGGCATGCCTTTTTCCAGCTTATTGTGTGCTTTTGTGGAGCTACTAGAGGAAATGATGGTAAAGAACAAGCTTGCAGCCTACAGAATCAGTTTTCTGAAACACTGTTATAAGTTTGCTTTGTTGTATGCTGTTAAGGAGATGCACATTTTTAGCTCTGGATTCAAGGAATGGACCTGCACAAAGAGTACAACAGCAGAAGTCAAACTGCTGCCGTGACAGGGGAAAAAAAAAGATTTATGGAAATGCTAACCTTCATGTGCAACCAGCATAATGGACCTATTAAACAAACCAGTCATTTACAGTACAGCAGAACATTCTGTTCTTCACAGTAACATTTTAGAAGCAAACAAAATCAAAAACAATACAGGATAAAATGGCCGTTAAGTTTCAAGAATGCACTGTTTAATTGAAAACAAGGCACCGTTTTAATCTGTTAGGATGGTTTGATGTAGTAAATGCTCAAACAGTCCGCACTTCAGTGCAGATAAATCCATAGCTAATGTGCAGAAGAGGGTCAGTTCATGCTGAAATTGTTTTGCACTGTTGTTCAAACAAAAAAATGGAAAAAGAAAAAAAAAAGCTCTTTTAAGATAGAGAGCAAGTAGGTGAACACAGCTACATTTTCCTCTCTTCATTAAAACCAACCATTGGTGACATTTTCTTATGGTCACTAAGCACCAACAGATGTTACAGCCGCAGGCCAAAATACTAAAATCCAATGTGGTTATAACTTAGCCCCGAAATAGAAAAAAAACAAACCTTTAACTCCCAATAGTTGACAGAAGTTACTGTCTCAATTTAACTGTGTCATTTTCCTAATGATCTTTAATACATGTTTATTTAGGAAGGTCTGCTTGTGACCTTGAAGGCAAACAGTAAACCACAAAGTCTTTATGAGGGAAGAAAAGACTTTATTTATAGATCGGCTGTATGTCAATCACAGCAGCATCTGAGCCCAAGAGGGAAGCCTAAGGGAGCTGTTTCTAAGCAGCTAATGTACAGTTCCTCTTCAATCACTCCAACCTAGTTTAATTCCATTATAAGGGGTATTGATTTAACTTTGCAACAACAGAACAGTAACGCAATGTATATACTTCTCAAAAAAATACACACCTCAACCCATACAGTATATGAGTATCTGTACACACACATAGCAAGAGTTCTACACTGAAACTCAAAGGAAGAAGAAAACACTTTCAGCAATGCCTCTTACACATGGCTTGGAGCCCCTAGCCTACAGTACATCTGAAATATAGCATTACAGCAGTTTAGCATTCCGGGTTAGAAAGAAGCTCTTTTGACTTTTCAACAAATACACTTAAATAACGTGTATTAACTTAATATCATCCTTTATATATATTTATACTGAAACGGGACTGTACTGTATATCAAAATTAAAATAAAAATATTTATCCAGCATGTGCTTGGGTCAGGCAATGAAAAAGAGAGACATTCTACAGCGTAAGGAGAAATGACTATATTAAATGCATTTAAGGGTCTACATAAATTATATTTATTTTGACACTTTATTTGTTGATACACTAATTCCTTGAAAATGTATGTCAGTAACTTGCACGCTACGGGTCTTGTGCCTGTTAGATGTTAATGCAGCACATTTTTCTTCTTTACTATTGTTAGTTGAGAAAGGGGATTTCTCAAAAGGCCAATCCATAATCAATGGATTAATAAAAATATTGTGCACCCTTCGGAGCTGCTTTCTAAGAATGTTATGTATGTTATGCATATACTGTAAAATATATTGCAGCGACAGGCATTCAGCCTGAAATGAATCCATGATCAGGAACGGAGACTCCCAAGACAAGATCTCATCTTCACCCTCCTATACCATCCTTTCAGCTGAATTGACTCAAACGCTTAGGATTGATTCTGAAGTTTGGCCCTTTTTTCCCCCCACTGTTGATAAAGACACAAAAAAAGAAATCCCAATGAAGTCAGGGATTTCAAATATGACCCAAGATAACATTCTGCCTGTCTAGAGCGTTTGGTTGGTAGATGTTGGCTGATCCAGCGTTCTCATCCAGCTGCTACTTGAAAGAAGGTCAGGTATTGACAACATACTGTACTATAGGTAGGTGGCTCATTCCAGACTCCCGCAAACTGCTGTGTAAAAAACAATGCCTGTTCTCCATTTTGAATGCATTTCCCTCTTGTTTGTGCTTCATTGTTGATTCTCAGGAAGTCTACTGGAAGTGACTTTGTCAGTATCTTTGGGAACTCACAATACTTGAATCAGGTCCCCTAACAATTTTCACTGTTGAACCCCTTACACCCAAAGTAAAATGAAACAAAGGATTTTTTTTAGGATCCTATTCTTACATTGCAAATATATGTTTTTTCCAATTAAAAAAAAAATCCTTCTCCTTGCTGAAAGGCTTTGTATTTTGTGCTAATGTTTTTGATGCATTAAGTTTTGATTGGGTATGCAAGCATGTACCTTATCTGATGTCACTGAAAAAATACAGATGATATGGGTGTGTGCAAGCCCAAAAAATATGTATTAAACAACAAAGAAATAGATTCATTAAGAGTGTGTTTTGCTTGGTTGACAGAAAGTAGTTTAAGAAAGAGAAAAGCTTCCATGTTCTGTAAAAAAAAGGAATTAATCAGTTTTATCAGTTTGGGTGAGAGGGTTCTCAGCTGTCAAAAAAGCGTTAAAACAGACATGAATGAATACATTTCAGTGTGAAATGAAAGAATTGTGTTGAACCTGCTCAGAGTCTCTGTAATGATCTTTCGTGTTCAATCCAATTCACTAGTTTACTATAAACTGTTTTCAAAGGCCTTTGGTGAAGTTCTGTTAACTGCACAGTACTGCTTCCACAAGGGATTAAAACTAAGCTTCTACTGATACATTTATGTACTTATTAACACCAATTAAAATCCTTTATTTCAGGGCATTTGGAACAGCTTTTGCTAAGCAATTTAATTGTTCTACTTAATCAGGAGATTATAAAACAAACAAAATCAACAGGAATATTTCTATTTTGTGGTAATTGGTAGAGCCGTGAGATAAGATAATCTTATGGGTTTTTTTTTTGCTCATAAAGACTGATATTTTTTAGTGATAGGGAATCGCAATTGTCTAGACTGTAACTGACATGCAGAGTGATTCCTTGTAAATATTAATTGAGTAATTTCTTATTTGTATGAATTAATCTACAATCCATACAAACGTGTCCTGAATTTCTCATCTTTATACTTACTGTACATTTCAACTAAGTAATAAATGACGTTAGATCCATGAACACATTTGATTCATATGACATGTCTCTAAGCTAGAAACACAACGTTAAGAACACGTTCACAAAAAATATATTTTTCCACACAAAAAACATTTTTTGGCTGGCAATCCAGATCACTTTCATCATGGTACTGGATTTTAATAAGCCCCCAAACCAGAAATAATTCTAAAACTCTAAAAATCGTGCACTGGAAATGAACAGGGAACAATGCCTGTCACATGTGAAACATTAATTCCTAGCTGTAGATATCGCTGGGGTGTTTACGACATTTTGAAACAATCCTTTTGATGCCGAAGATGTCGTTGGGGAAGCCCACGAGGAGAAGACAATGTTGTCTAAATCCCTACAGTTTTGGACCGGCAGTGAGAGAGGAAAAAACTGAAAAAGGAAAGGATGGCGAAGGTCAAGACATGGCAGGGATGATCCGTTGTGAGGCTCCATGTGGTAGTTGGGCTTTTATAAAAGAGGGGGGAAAGCAGCAAGGAGATGGAACAAAGAAACTTAACTGAAATGTTTCATGCTGGCATCCAGCAATCCACTGCTAGTAACTCCTTTATCCTTAGATGGTCATGGCGAGATGGCACCTAACCCAGAGACACATGGCACAAGGCAGGACTTTCACCCTGGGCAGGTTGCCAGGTACACACACACTTTCGAAGGTCAATTCAAGGACACCAATTAGCCCAGACAGCCTTTTTTTGGACTTGCAGGAAATTGAAGCACCTGTTAAAAGTCAGTTTTGGGCTTGGGAAGAAACTCCACACAGCAGGTCCCCTGTTTCAGAATCGAACCCAGGATGCAAGACCCTTGAGACAGCAGCACAATTTTCCATGCCTTTCGACAAATAATTTTAGAATACATTTTTTTGCAGTAGAAAGGTATACAAATTATAATGCAGTCCTGTCAATACCCATACTACTGTTTTAAACTGCATTTGGATCATTCCTGTTATCGGACATGTGGGAGCAGCATACAAACACTATAATTAAGTCTAGTAACAGTCTTTAGTATAAACGTTGCAGTAACATAGCTGTCATTCAACAAAATGGAAAAATCTGAAAAAAGGTGTTATCGGATGGGTTGTAGATATATAGGAGCTGTCTCTTACGAGATAAATGACAAATATTAAAGATGTATAGTGTAATATTTTTTCTATTTGCAAATTATTTTATCTCATAGCACACTCACAACTTGCTTCCTCATGCACGAATGTATAAGAACAAAATTACTTTTGCAGTATATACTTGAATAAAAAAGTAGGTTATCGATTTTAAACAAATATTGTTTCTTCTGACCATGATCCAAATAAAAGAAAACAAACTACAGAAACAATTACACTACAAATTAAAATAATGAACTTAATTGCATGTTTTACAGCAAAGAAACTGGTTTTTCTCCTAAATGCCTGCTTTTAAACGTCTAATAAATAATTCAAGTTTATTGGATTAAGCTACTGTTGGGTTAAATTTCTACTTTCTATGATTATTTTAACAGACAATAAGTGGAATGTAATCTTGTACAAGGACAGTTAATAAGGATGCATCTTTAATAATTTTATTTTAAAAAGTATAGCAAGTATTGGAAGTTTTCAATGAGTTATTAGTAAATGGGTACTAAGAGTGAGCCCATATTTTGAATGCTTGTTTTAAAGGCTTATCTAAGCAGCATTTGTCTTGATTTAAAGTTGTTTAGTTTTGTATTGTATTTGGAAATTTGTGGGATTTAAACTTTCATTTGAAATTGCAGTTTTTTTGAGCGCATACATTTTTAGTTCGCACACTGAATTTCTTTCAGACAAACCATCAAACCAGAGGACAAGAGTGGAAATTACAGGAACACTAACCAAATATAAAATAGAAAACAGAAAGAATGTTTTAGGAAAAGGCTTATGGGAGCATGGAACAAGTCACCCAGTCATGCTGTTGAAACCGATACTCTAACATCAAGAAACGGATATCCTAGGATCAATAAGCTACTGCTACTGTACATAAGCTAGATGGGCTGAACACCCTCCTGTCATTGGAAACCATTCTTATGTGCGTATGTGTATTTTAGAAGAAGTAAAATGCTTATGTAAGTGATTTTTTATCAATATGGCATCTTCAGGTTTGATATGGTGATAAAACAGTGCTGTGGCAGGAGAAGGCAGGCCAAGTCATATTTATGCCTCTTGAGCGAGAATAACAAAAAGCTACCTTTCGCATTTCCATATATAACATTTTTGGTGATAACTACAGGTAAAAACACAGGTTAAAAAAAACATGATTCAAAACTTTCTTTAAAAAATTCTGCCTGGCAATTGTTTTATAATACCTGACCATTCACACTTTAACTACAGCCGATGTTAAACTCTATTTGTGCTAGCTTCTGACATCACTTCTCACTAAAGACTTCCTTGTTTAACTTGTTCATGACTGGACATTTTTGCAGTGCTACTCTTAGCAGCATTTTTAATTGTAAAGGAACAAGTAATACGTTTCGGCCGTGGAGCCTTCTTCAGGTGTGAGAAAGACACCCACGCAGCTACACACCTGAATTTTTAATTGTATCTTTGTTACAGTTAAAGTCCACAACTACAAATCGCTGATCAATTTAATGGTATTATAATTACTGAAATAAGGTCAGGTGCAATTTTAACTTACAGTACTAGCACGATGGCCTTATTTGTCCAAAATATGTGTCACAACACGGAATAAAATATAAATGAATGGAAATGTGAGGATTAAAGGCAACACAAGTGTATATACAAATATGACACACAAAGGTTTTTTGATAGGAATCATATATAAAATGCATTTACGGTGAAGCTATTTTCAAACAGGATGACGAGTACTTACCTAAATGCATATTAATCTATTGGGAAATAAATCATAATTCATTTTTTTTAATCCGATACAGTTTAATTAGTGATTTTCAATAAAAAAGGGCAGGCAGTGCTGAATTCACTGACAAGCCACAGGGAAATTAAATGGAAATCTACTAATCAAGTGATTTCCGAACTGTAAATCCCCTGCGAGGGTTACAACAGGCTTCATGTCTCAAAAACTAAATTGGAAAAATAAAAATAAATGTTAGCACTTTATGTAATTAAAAACACTAGATGCATTTTATTACATGCTTATGAACATTCTTTGTTCTAAACCCTAAGCTGATGTAAAAGACACCTTGAATGACATTTACGCCTGACCCTAACTGACGCACAATCTTCTAAGTCTATGAACTGCCAAGGCGGTTTCTCTTTTTGTCCCTCAATTTCACGTTTGAGCTCAAGCTAATGAAGATGCTGCAATAAATCATTGCTTATTAAAGTTCATGTCGTGCACTGTATTTGTTTATTGTGTTGTGCCTGCATACTGCTGACAGAGCAAAGCGAATATAAAAGCCATAGGTTGCGGGCGGAATGAATTCTGCATTGTCTTTGTAAATAAGCATGGGCTCATCAACCCACTACAACCGCCAGCAGGGGGAGTGGTCCCAACTTTCAAAAACCTTACAATTTCTGAGGCATGGAGGTGAATGTTTCTATTTCCAAGGAAACAATGAATTCTGTTAAAAGGTATACACCACACCTAGAGCATGTAACTTTTAATAGGCAATGCTGTAGGACTGTTGAAGACTGACTAAAAGTATAAAATTACTTCTACTTTAACTACAGTTTCTCAAGCACTAATGCATATGGGCACTGCTACATGGCTCTGTACCACAGGGCCACACCCTGGGCAATTCTAAACACATGACTGCAAACCATTGAAAATATTATTTTCAAAACAGCCTTAGCTCATTCTGTAACGGCAGCAGTGAGCTATGGAGTAAACAGGAAAGGATTCATATACTTTCGAAATCCAACGGAAAAAAACAACAACTGCATTTCCAATTCCTGACCACGCTGAACAAAATTAAAAATCGATTTGTGTCTCACACAGTTGAAGACAAGCTCCTCTTTAGGCGGCTCATTATTAACAACAGATCTGAAGGTAAGCTTTCAGGCTTAAGCTTTTTGCTTTTGAGTTAGTTATAAAACATTTCTGGAGTTGAGCGAATTGGTGGGAAATGTCAGTATCCACGCTGGAAGGGCTGTGCCGATCTGTGCAGTTGTTTTTTTTTTTACTTACCACATTAGTATACTGGATTAAATTAAAAAAAAATGTCAGTGAACCTCAGTGGACCAGAACACAGGCAAAAGTTTTAGTAAATATGTGAAACACAGAGGAGAAGGAAACAGAACACCTTTTCGGTTGGCCAGACAAAAAGCACAAGACCTTTTACAAATATTTACCTTATTTCTCTCAAAGGAGATTCTGGTCTTCCATAAAATAATTTGCAATGGTGTGAAATCACATCTATTTTTTCTTCAGTATTTCCGTTAAGTTCCTTCTGCTATATTGTACACTACAGGAAACACTGGGGACAGATAAACACCTAACTGCTTGTCCAGCTCCAAAGCCTTCCAAGGCCAGACACACTCGAGGCTGCTATCTGTGCACCTTCCCTGCAGCTTGCTCTTTTCCCTTTCCCATATATCAATCTCGACAGACCCCAGGAAATTAAAGCGTGGAGAAGAGGGAGTCTGGTATCACTGTACAAAGTGCACTATAAATTGTGACATCTGGCGAGCCTGCTTGTTACAATTCTTGTGGTCATTTTGTTAGTTTCTCTCCCTCCTTGCACTCACACAGCACACACACCCTCCCCAGCCTGGCTAGTGGCAGTAATTCTAAAGGCCCTTATCAGTATGTCAGGTTGGAATTAACAAGGCTTGAGCTGCTCTTATTCAGATGCAGAATGTGCTCAAGCAAGACATTACAATGTTTTAATGAGGACACACACATGTGAAAAAAAACAACAATATCTTATATTAGCTTTTCAAACCTCACAGAGTGTTGTAATTAAATCTTTCATCATTACACTTTTAACCAACTTACGGTCCAGCTACAGATGTTGGTTTTATTGCACTTACTTTAGGATTCTTATTACTTTTGAACTTCTGTTTTATTTTGTTCCAGTTACAAGGTTAATCAGTAATGACTTGAACTTTGTGGGTGACACTGGGCCATAGATGTCTAAAAGCAGTGAAATAATTCCGTTTCAGAATGTAGTTTTTAGCATGATATGTTTAGACGATAAAACCTAGAAGTAATCAAGAAGAAAAAATGCCCTTTCACCCAGGCCAACAAGGACCCCCTTGAGGTTAAAACATAATCCAGGTCCTATGACCAGGAACACAGTGTCCTAAACCCCTGAGGGCAAAGGCTTGGCACATTTTTTGAATTGCACTGTCGTTTCGAGCGCAGGCTACACATCAAAGGATTATGTCTAGAATGGTAAATTCATTTCACTTAGGAAGAGAGAGAAGCTGAAACCTGTGAGTGAATTTCTGGTTTTGATAGAGCAGTTGCCATTTCAAACACAAGGGCCTGATTGCAATATAACAAAAAAAAAGTCTGATCGTGACCCTGGCAGGCACGTTTTTCATGTACATGCAGCCTCTTTAGAGATTTTAAATTCCTTCATTTATTCGGTCTAAAAAAAGTCATTCCTAAAACTGCCATGAATCTAAATCTGAGCCGCAAATTAAGGTTTTTATTTGCGTGTCAGTGAACGGCAAGCACTTCAATGGAAAAATAAATAAAAAACAATCAAGAAATAAGTTGCAACCGTTTCTGCCAACAAACCATGTAATGCTCAGAAACCGCTGGCTTGCGTGAAACGTTCTTAACTTTTTCCTTCTTTTGTTTCTAATTAAAAGATCTTTTGCATTAAAAGCCACTCAGTACAGAGGGGGGAAAAAAGGATAGGAGAGAAGGGAAAGGGGAGAGAGAGAAAAAAGTTTTTTTTAATTGACATCCCCCCCTCCCCCATTTTTCCCAGGGTAAAGAGAAAAAGCTGTTTTTGTGTGTCTCCTCTCCAGGCCCTCACTGTACAAAAGGAAGCGGATTTGCAGTTAAGACACATGAGATGACCCCCTGACCCCAAGCTGCTGAAAAGTCCTCAATGGCATAAATACCACATAATCAATCACATTCCATGAGGGCTGGTCCACTGGCCCAGTGTCCGAGGCTCGTAGAGGTACACTGTAAATGGACACCAGGATCTTAAAGGGGGGCCCCTCATCCCCTTCAGCATTCCAGGATCACGGAGGGAATTTTACTGCTGACCAAGGCCAGAGTGGACATATACTTATCACTAAAGCTCACAACTGAATACAAAAGCCTGCCTTGCACTTTTCTCCAAGCACTAATCTCACATGAATGTACACTGGGCTAGTATTTCACAGCTGGGCTTCAAAAATAATAAATAAAAAAATCAATGTACTGTATTCCACATTATACTGGTGTCTGTGCACCTTCCAGTAGAGGACGGGAGTGACCTGGGTTTCTTGTGTCTTTAATTAGAGGATGAGCACACTTCAAGCAAGACGAAAGCTTTACATGTTGCTGTACAGTTTACACTCAAAATCTTATGCACAAGAATTGCCCGGGAAATGTGCACACCATTATGAGAAAAATAAAAAAAAGATTCAATCCATATACAGTAGTTGCTTGGACATCAGTTTAATATGAATGTGTATTACACTGGTGAATGACAGACAGCTTACACCATGTAAGCACTAAATGGTCAGAAAGCACAACACCATATGAAAAACCAGCTATAGCCAAGCATAAAGCAGGCAATATTTAAGATGACCTCAGGGTAACGTGAATTTCATCCTACCCTCTGTCATATTTGGAGGTCATTTACTAGTAACAAGAGAAGGGGGGAAATATTCAAGTCCTCACACTGTACAGATGTATTTTTTTTTATTAAAGAGATACCTTATCTGATTAATTTCATTTCTGTATTTATTGTATTTCCTTTTATGTTTTGACAAAAAAATGGCCAGGTGCCTTCTATCAGAATAATCTGGCTCCTTCAAAACCTGCTATTAACTGATAAGAGCCCAAGCTGTAATAGGTTCCACCTGGGTTTTGCAGTTCTTAAAAGTCGTTATCTGTTGCTGAAAGAAAGTCAGCCTTCCCTGGAGGAGGCAGAAAACTTGAACAGACTGCTCCTTGTTTTGGAACTAGGCAGTGTTATTATGGCCAGTGTTCAATCCTACAAGTCCACACTTTCAAATCTCCGTCTTCAAACTTACTTGAGTAAGGTCTTCCTGCACAATTAACTAGTTAATACAATTTAAAGCACAAAAGTACAGTCATCAAATACTTGTAAACACCAGATCTCAGACAGCAGCTCTATTGTTACACAAACTAAAGGACTGCAGAGATACAGAAGATAACTGCTTGATGAGTGCTTTCTATTCCAGGTACAGGAATGTTTTACCAGCTGTGAAGTCATAAACAGAACCTAATTTTCCAAATTATCACTGATTCCATGACTACAATTTTCCATTCACTTCTAATTGTTTTATTATCATTTTGATTGTATGTATCTTGTTGTTATCAACAGAGATGAGTGCATTGTTAAAGAAGGAGCTGTTGGATATTCAATTTCTTTTTAAGAGTATGGGAATTTGTCTCTCACAGGAGAGAATCTGACCAGTTTTGGCTTGGTCCTGTGGAATCGTGATTCTCTTGAAAAGCCCAACTCCAAATTTAGAGATAAAAGAGTTTTTCTTAAACTAATATAATATAAACTAATAACATCTTCTTAAAAAAATACTTATTTGGTTTCCTTAATTTCTTCAGAAGTCGCTTTTCATTATAAAATGTAATACTGTATCTTATAGCACTGCCAATGAAAAAAAAATAGCTTAGATACTAGCACAGAAGACCTAACTGTATAGTATAGTTCCAAAAAAATAAATTACACATACAGTACCATGAAAATATTACATGATGTCAAGATAAAAACCCTAGCTCCTGTATAGTAACTTCCAGTGTTATTTGCATGATGTAGCTGTTTCTTGCAAACCTCCTGAGCTACTTAATCTTGGCATTGGAGAGTACTAAAAGAAGGATAAGAGGATCTTGTTCCTGAAAAACATGGAGGAAGACAGATCTAGGAACATTTTGAACTCTCCCTTTTACCATAGGTTAGTTTGGCCTATCAAAAATAAGTCCATAGTGACAGACTGAAGTATTTTTTGAATAATCTTTTTAGTACATTGCCACTTCATGCTTCTGTTCATATCATGTGGACATAACATTCCTCTCACTGGGCCAAGAAAATGAGTTTTGAATGATGGTCGCCATATTTTTTGTGAAGGTTTAACTTTAAAATTACTGCAGCGATATTCCCTGAGTACCTGATTCCAACAATAACTGATTCTGAAGACTGAAATATAGTTTCGCAGGTCTACGATACACCAATAAAAACTCACTGCATTTTTATTTCTTCTGTAAAAATAATATTCTGAAACATTTATGTACAAAAACACAGCACATGCATACAAAGACGGCGGGGAGGAAGGAGGTTGTGCCGGACTATTTAAGTACACAGTTCTTGACAGCTGAATAAAACCTTGCAACTGAAATCTTACGGTATGTAAGATTTTTAAAACATCATTCATTCACACACCACATATAAAGGCAGCCAGTTAACAATCCTGCTAAATTGGCAAGGGCTAAAAGCGTGTCACTAGGCAACCAGATTTGATAATGCCTTTGTTTGGGGTGAAAGGTCAGAAGCGTTCACGCTAATCCCTGCGTTCACAATTAAGTTACAAGAAAGATTTTTTCCCCCCTTTCTGCAGCCAAACAAAAAGGGCTCCATCATTACAAATCAAAAAGTGTTTGCACTGTAAATTAAAGAAGGGACACGCAATCTATGTTTCATACCGATCTCTTTTAAGATCTAGGCAAACAACTCAGAAATCTAATTACTGAGGGTGATTTACTTCACTTGCTTTTGGACAAAGGGACCTCTTCCATCGCAGAGCTTTTCTATTTGACATGCTGCAATGTGTTTTTTTTTCTTCATCACACCCTCAAGGTTAATGTATTGGGGGGTTGTCTTCCAGGAGGCTATGTGAAGTTATCAAATCAAAAAAGCATTTCACAAGGTAATATAATTTTAACATAGGAGGATGTTGGTGAAGTGAAGGTAGTTTCCCTTTATTTTCTTCTTATTCCTGGTGCAAACCACAGGGCTTGCATGCCGAGAACTCCTAAGAGATTTAAACCTGGTAGCTAATGCTTGTTTAACACTAGACTGGTAGTACGCAATGCATTGTAAAGGATCAAGCAACACATTTTGGAGAGAGTTTTGTGGCCAAATTCTAAGATTCCTGCTGGCCTCTTCATAGGACATGAATAACATGGTCTACAGGAGTCCATAATCTCGCCACAAAACTTTTTTCCCTGACATGTGTTGCTGTCTCCTTTATAATAGGCTTCAAAGCGAGCCGCACTGCTAGATTCTCACCAACTGGTGTGCAAAATGGATTTAGATTTAATAATTTAGAGTGAGACCTGGCAAAAAAGAAATGAAATCTGTTGTAATTGGACACAACCTTCTGCTGTATTTTTTTTTATCAGAGATATTTTTACTGCACCAACATGGAATTTACAAAACACCTGAAATGCTGCAGGCGCTTAATTAACCTCATAAAAACTAAAGAACACAAATAGAAGTGTTACTTTTACTAATAGAGGTAAAAGTGTGGACTTGTAATTATAACTAAAAAGTCCTAAAATTAAAAGCTCATATTTTTCTGTTGTCCAGTCAAATGCCTGTTTATTGCGGGACTCATTCACTCGTGCTGTGAAAAAAAAAGAAATGAATCTGTACTCCGCTCCAGTCAGATTAGGCCACAGATATGGATTCCATCAACTTGAATACTGCGCATTCTTGACATCACAGGTTTAGGTGAAATTAACGTGGCAATTCTGTTATGGGGGGACTTCAAAGCTTAAATTTGTCCAAAGTCTTACACTTTAAGGGTTCAGGGGTCAAATCAGGCAATAAAAAAAATCCCAATGAAACCACTGACTCCTGAATTGAACTTGAGATGTTCACATGCCACCTATGCCAAATGTTAATTACAGAGACACACTAGGCTATTTTAACTGGGGAAGAGAGGGGTTCAATTTCAAAGACAAGCTAATACCACCTGTTAAGCTCTGCCTTATAAACCCCAAAAGTGTTATATCAAATGGTCATAGCATGTGTCACTTACCAAAACAATCTCAGAAACAATGCCTGTGAACCACAAATGCTTGTATAACAAAGAAAACAAAACTTGAAAGTGCTCCCTTGAAATACATACACTTTTACACATTGTGAAATAAATTTCTTGTGAGTGAAAGTCAGTCAGCGGAATTTAACTATGAATCTTTACAGTGACATACACCAGAATTTAAAATATAATCCAGAATACGAAAATTCCATAGTTTCCGTGCTGTAAACATTAATATGTTTCAGCAGTTTCTGCATTTAAAGTGTCTGCATAATGTTGTTGTACTTGGACATGCTTAGATCTTCTAAGTCAAAGAATCTGGCACTCTAGAAGAACAGAACACACATTTTAATGGTGTGAAACTACTGTCAGGGTTTTTAACTGCATTGAAGAAAAAATATCAAAGATTTTGCTTGTTCACCTTGTTACCTTTAGTCATTTGCACATTTTAAGGCAGGCATAAGAGAACAATCAGAACACGCGACATCATTAACTTTCCAGTCTTGTTAAAGGTGTATCCCCAACAACCCAATTAAAAAAATTCAATTTTTCACTCTCCTTCACATGTGGGATTATACAATGGTCTTGGTCTGACTAAAACAGATTTTTTTCCAAGAAAATAAAAATGTTTTCTGAAGCGATGCCTCCCTACGAGAACTAATGCTTCAATAAGAAAAAGAAAAACCTTAGAATGCATATGTTTTGTTTGTGCCTTTCTCCATGCTGTGCTTTTTGAACTGTAAACCATCTGGGTTTTTGCAGGAAACTTTTGCAGGGGGGTGGTGTTGGTGGGACACACACTGACCTGGCTTAAGCAAAGACTGTTGCCAAGGAACAAGAGTCTTAGAATATTTGCAATGTATTCACAGATATCTGTCCTGCACCTGTGGGACTCCAGCCTGACACACTGATTGACTGATTGACTTCAAAGGCCTGCAGACAGCCAGAACCTGTTTATCCTGCAGACAGTTGAGCCATCAAGCAACAGCACTCACAGAGACACACTGGTACTGTACCGCATGTAATGAAATGCACTAATTACTTCTCTTTACTTAGTAACCTGAAAACATGCTATTCATCTGCAGGATCTGCCATCTGAGTAAAGGATGGCAAGGTAAATAATAAACACAGAAAGAGATAAGCTACCCACATTTGACAATACAATTCATCAATTTAATGGTTTGAAACCTGCAGTTTTTTCTTCTTTTGCATTCCAGAAGTGTACACGATCTTTTGTAGACCTAAACTTCAACCCATGAAGGCTACAAAACTCTGACTACTGTAATTCAAGATGAACACAGAGCATATTTGTACAGTATGTACTAATAACCTTAATAAAAGTATTCTTCTCTATATATAAGCCATGTGCAGACAAAGTAAAAAGGCAGTATTTATTTGAAAACGTTCCTTCTTTTTGTTTTGACTCATTATAACACATACAACAAACTGAAGTCGAGTCATTCATACACTTAAGATACAATTCAAAAGCAGAAAACAAACACCAAGGGCAAACTGATATTCTGCCTGACACACCTTCACATTTTGTTTGCAAGCTTTAAAAATTTGAGACAGCTTAATGATGCCACAATTAATGAAATGTCTAACAGATGCTTTCAGTGCAGCTAATGTGATTGAAATAACCAACACTTCTGACATTAGCCATGTGTACTGGCAGTGCCTTCATTGAGAGGAAGAGGGGAAAAAACACAAGCAAAATTTACCTGAAACCAGCAATCTGAAATGTTCAGAATGTGGCAGAGCAAGCCTCAGGGTTTTCTTTTTTTTTGCCCACTCAACAGTACAGTTTTGTACTCCCCTTATCTCACTGTCAAAACTATTTCTGGGTCAAGAAAACAACTGTTTACAACCTGGTTAGCTGGAGTTACACTGTGTTCCCAGCAAGAAAATCTTTGGCATATTTTGTCTCCAGCAGAAGGCTCTGTCTTTTCATTGACACATTTAAGAAGGCAAACTTCATTCTTCGCTCATTTACATTACTTTCCTTACTGAAGTTACAGTATTTTGTTGGTAGGCAGACCAGCTACAATGATGTACAGTGTTATAGTCCAGACTGACTTAATTTCATATAATCATAGACTTCAAATCACCAGCCTAGCATGTGCTTATTAGGAAAACACTGAGTGGAGAAGTGTTATTCTTTTTACAAAAGAAGCACCACTCTCTTATTTTTTCACTAGAAAGATGTTGAATCACTCAATTGAATAACTGATGAATGCAAGTATTAATATAATACTGGCATTTTAAATTCAGTCACAAAAACATGTAACTTGAGTCTTTTCTTTCTTGATCCAGTACACTAAATGCAATACAGTGCAAGACGCATTGCAGCAAATCAGTCTTCATACAGCTGTCACCTATGCATTTACTGTGTCTTCCAGCACTGCAACATCTAAGACAGTTAGACACCACTGATTTTATTAACAGATCCAAAGAAATAATAACAAACAAAATAATTAATTTAGCAAGTATTTTGACGGCAGCAACTGTTCTTAGAATATGTGTTTTTATTTTTTAGACTACTGCCTTGTTTTTTGTGCTAAGCCATTATTTTTTGCATTTTGTTGATCCTATGCCGTTGAGGGCCAGGACAGACACTTAGCATGTTCAGGCAATTGCAAACTGTGTACACACACACAGAAGGCTCTGGAATTGAGGAGCTAACAAAGGGAATGCAGATAGTTACCCCAGTAAATGCCTTTGTAATCTCATGCGTGGGTCTCTTCCCTTTGAAAATTCATCTCTGGGTGGGCTTTTCTCATTGAGTCATTTTTACAGGCAGAAAGGGCCTGATGGTCAACCTTCTTTCCTCTGCTTCATTATAGCATTGTCAACAGTGATTTCAGGGAGACCAAAACAATTTATAATGTCCTGACAAGAGCACCTATCTTGTGGAAAGCGATATGTACATTTCATTTCTATTAAATCCTCTCGGTTCTTTGTGATTCTATACAGCTGGGAAAACTACAGCTACTTTCCTTTTGACACATGGCTTGATTATAGCTTGTGGACAGTTTATGGCTGCGATTCAGAACCAGAGCTCTACAGTACATGTCATGGGGTAAATGTAACTCTTCATTGCAACATGTAGTGCAGTGCAATACGCGGAGATATTTATGTATGGTTATGCTTGTATTTGTATATGTATATGCTGTGAATACAATAATACATGCACCATTTCATCTTGCAGCATGCTCCAACACCTGAGAGTCTAATATTACAATGCACAAACACATAAAAAGCCTTCCTTTAATTACAGATACCTACATTGAAAGATGTGATCCAGAAACATTTATATCCTTTCAATTTGTTGCCCTTAAACTAGGTCAGAGCCAAGGCTATGACAGCACACTGTAGCAGTGGATAAACAACAGCACATGATCTTGTTTTTCTGAAAATCCTGGCACCAAATGCTACCAACCAGTCCCATGCCCTAACAAAACTCTCTCTTCTCTTTATGTCAATACCTTGACTGCAATATTATACAATTCACCTTTGACATTTTTTCCCAGCCAAATATGATTATATTATAGGATGATTGCTGTAATTACAGTCTGCTTATAATGTAAGAACATCTTTCTCATGTGGGATAATTTGCTTCTCAAACTTGGACAGACCTGATGGCTTCAAACTGGCTGCTCGGGATTATTAATACAGCACAATCGAATGTTGATGTCTGCCAAAGGAGAATTACATTGGCTTCTAGTCATATTTCATGGCGATAAAAATGTATGGTGACTATGTTCACTCAGTAAATTTAATTATTTAAAATTGCCTAGGCTCAGTGACCCAATCCCATAAAATTTTCCATGATAAAACAGAAAAATAATTAATGAAAAGGTAAAAGAGTGATTGCAAACCTTGCACTACAATTCCCCCAAATTATAATTTCAAAGGCCACAGCTAAACTGCTAATTTCCACTACTCCTATTGTCGCAGATTGAGCTAGCTGTCTCAACAATGGGCATTTAAGTTTCTGAATTGCACAGTTAAAAAGTAGGGCAGGACATACAGGCAATGCACTATATACTTTTGGGCATCCATTAGTGGACTAAAGAACAGCTTAATGGGTTTGTGAAAAGCATTTGTTCAGTCTAGATTCCTTCAGATTTGCATTAGACCTTCATTTGCAACCATTATTCTTAAAATTCAATGCTTTGGCTGGCATATCTGACCCACCAAAGTGCAAAATCATAAACATATCTGGAGTGTATCTGTCAAAACACCTGAGAGTCAAACTGTGTCCTTTGTACAGATACAGTAAGTCTGGACATCACAAGAAGACTATTACAAAATAACCTAATCATCAATTATCTAAGGGGGGAGATAAAATAATATCCAAGGTGAGTGTAATCCTTGTATTTTTGTGGCTGCAAATTATAAGCGTTGCACTTCCCAGACTCCTTCTTGAGGAATTTCTGGAAGTCTTCAGTTACCGTAAAATATTTATGCTACTGAAGGCAAGATTTGATATCTGCAGAAGAACAGGAAGCAACCAGTACTTTCCACCCTCCTGTACCCTTTCGCTGAACACCCTGCCAAAGGGAAACTGAGAACTGGATGTTTACAACTCCAGGAGACAAGGTCGAAAATTCTGGGCATTATAAACACCACCTCCATGTCGACAGGCATTAACTATTTATGTTGTGTGTGCCACACAGAGTTGCAGCTCCATTTGATGACAGTTCCTGTCCCGAGTATCCTGTTTCTTATTCTGTGAAATTCACCGTACAGGGAAAGACACTGCATCTCTCTGAACGTTTTTTTTTAATAATGAATAGGTTAAAAAAAAAATCTCATGACCGAACTGTGAAAGGTACATAAAACATCATCACACTTTTCAATGCTGTGGTTTTCTAAAAAAAATGTTTAGTAAAAATGCTCCAACGGCATTCCTGCCGTAGAAGGAAGAAAAATACATGCACACTTACTAATATGTTTTAGGAACATATAATTTAACCCAAATCGAAGGAAGTTGAAGTGATCAATTAAGGGGTCTTCAACAGAGTGACCAGTCAAATATAGTGCGTTCTATGCACACTTGCTCAAAAGGAGCTGAAGCTGAAAGCTAACTGAAAGGGTTTCAGAACTGTGAGTGTATTCTGAAGAACCGCCTTGCTCAGTCTTGCCCAGATCGTCCTGACTGACAAGACAGTGGGCTGTCCTCGCCTGGTATCCGAGACGTGTTTGAATGTGTACTTGCTGCCACTCCCCAGGTGATCTTGATCAGGTTTTTTAACCCGTTATTCTGGACCCACTCCTTTGCTGGACGTGTACAGTTTATCTGGATCCTTGATGTAAGGATGAGAGTCATGCCATCCTTTCAGCCACCAACCACCGACTCTGAGATACAGAAATATGTGCTGTATGTGATATATATATATACAGTATAAGACCATCTACAAATCCAGTTTTGCTTGGAAAGTTCAGTATTTGGGCGGCCACAGTGAAGAAAATCTAGCATATTTACCAACCATGCGTTAGGGCGTATTTTAAAACATAAGCTTGACAGCCACGGGGGCAGCTGGTATCCGCTGCTTAAGCCCCTGGAAGGAAGACAAGAACCTCGTTGCTTTGGACTTCTAAATTTAGCCAGCGTTTCGACTGCCGCACGTTGATGTTCATTAGCATTCTAAGAGCGCGTCTCAGATTGTTCTAGGCCTTGTAAATTCATCTATTACCTGTGTTTCATTGCCTTTGTAAAGGACTGACAACAAAACTACTGTCTTAGTTCAGGTGGGGAGCTGCATCAGCAGGTGTCGGCTGCAAAGGAACAAGTAATACAGTAGGTTTATTCCATGCTGAAAAGAGAAGAGAGAAAACGCAACGTTTCGGCCGCGGAGCCTTCTGTCGGGTCTTCTTTCTTCTCTTTTCAGCACGGAATAAACCTATTACTTTTTCCTTTGAAAACTACCGTCTTTTGCTTTTGCTTATTATCTGTGTATACTTATTATCTGTGTATAACTAGTGCATAGCTAGTTAGAAAATAGTCAAAAGTAGGAAATCTGGGTCCTACAATAACCTGCAATTTGGCAACACATGGCATATCTTTTACAATGTTATGGACAGGCTGTAACATGGCAAATTTCCTAATGTATTAAAAGCTATAACGGTGACGTACCCCGACGAGTGTGATGGGATGCCTTGCAACTTTATCCAACGTAATCTGAGAACTCCCCCTCACCTCCCTTCTAAATTAAGAAGGGGTTTCTTGCGTACATGGCTTTTAAAATGAGGTGAAGTTTGCACTCCCGGTAACGCCACTCTTACACCACAAATGCTGGTAAACAACCAGGCCTCTCCAGGTCAGGTCTTGTTATAGCCATTACCCTCCTCAGCTTCTACTCAAATATGTCAAAGCATCTGAATGGCTCATCTGCACTTTCCCTCCCCACTCACTCCATTTCCAATCACGTGCCGGTCAGAAGATTATTTGTTATTTTTGCGCAGAATTGCTTCTTTGCTTTTGTTCTGCCACGCCTTTGTGCTATTCCAGCCAAAAAAGCTTCTGAAAGCACCTTTCAACCGCGGTGTTGGCAACAACCTGCGAGGGTGATTTATTTTACTGCGCTGGAGGACTCCTGAATGTGATGTGCAATGCTAAACTTACTCATCTTGTGCCTTTTCTCACAGGCATTTTAGAGGCGTCTGTTGGCACTCTTATTTTATTTTTTATTTTTTTACAAGAATAAGAGCAAAAAACGGCCTACAAACTGCATGCAAAACAGTAGGGATGAGGACAAAGGGACTTAAAAGTCTTCTTTTCTTGGACCAGGTCTCAACATAGAGTGGTCAAGAACTGCCACAGAACATCATACTTCAAGCAAAGGTTTTACAACTGAAACCCAGAACATGGCTGGCTTTGTACTCCAGAGTAGGTGCAGATAATATACACTTTCATGGCGTGAAACTACATAGTGCACGAGCAGGTGTAGAAAGAGGCACAAACTCCTGCAGAGGTTCAGTATACCCTCGCACATATCTGTATCAATGTATTTCTTAATTATCCTTTTGTAATGGTGATACAAACTCTGATCTTCAAGGCATATGAGGAAAGAAAGTGTGGTTTTGCAGGTCCTAGTCCACATTAGTGGTGCCAAGACTATCTTACCTGTGTGCGTCTGTCTGTGTGCTTCGAGGGCGTCCTCTGTTGAAAACTGTGCTCCACACTGATCGCAAACAAAGACTTTAGCCCCCGCTAGAAAAAGAATACAGAAAAAGAAATTGGCTTGGAACCCTTTTCACACTCGTCCTAACTCGCACAATGGAAATATTGTGCAAAATGAAAAGAAACATATCTAAATCAATTAAAGTTAATGCATATAACAAAAAAGCTTAACCAGAAAATGCAATTCTGCATTACAATGAGCTTGAAATATGGCACATTCTGATTTTTTCATAGTGTTTGCAGAAGATCCTTAAATCAAGTTGGTCGATAACGAACTACAGCAGCTGTTTCAAGGTAATCATCCACAGAAATGAGCTCACATTATTCTCACAATTGATTTTTTCCCCCAGTATTTATTAAGTTTTCATATGTTTTCCAAAGCAACACCCTCACTGACCTGTAATTAAACAAAAAAAAAAAAACATTTTGTGGGAAGGTCAGAAGTAATTTTTTTTATACACATTTGCTAAAATTGTATCTAAAAGAAATAAACAAAACTGGTGATTTTTCATGGAAAATTTTTGATATGAAAGAAAATAAAGAAAAAGACTAATCTTAAGTTAAGCATGTGAATGTAAAGTAACAAATGTTAATGATACATATAAACCATAATTATTTAAGGACAGGAGGAAACCACTATAAAATACTGAATATTACTCAAATTGAAATAGTACTGTTCATGTACATACAAACATTTAATTACCATCCAAGTGAAATACACTTTCAGACTAAAACAAAAAAGATAAAAAACATTCATATAAAAAGTGTGTTAAGGCATACCTAGAAGCTATTGTCAGTACAGTACTACAGGAAACAGGAACAGACAATGGCTCAAGTGTGATGACTACAACTCCACACATACAAAGTCACTTTACTACCTCAATATCAAACAGGTGTGGTATTTGTAGGTGTTCTTTGAAAACCAATCTTGACGTGTTCTCAGTATTGTTTCTAAAGACTCCAATAGCTTAGCAAGCAAAACAGGAAGTTGTCTATCTGATAAAAGCCATAGATCAAGCAGAACGGAACCGATGTCGCAATGACTGTCAGATTGAAAAAGAATATGCAAAACTAAAATGACATGCAAGTTTACCATGAATGTCCTAGTCTTAACTGCTTTTACTTAAAACAAAAGCACAGGAAAAAGCCAATCTAAAAAAATATGCACCTTTTTCCAGAAGAAGAATGTTAATAAAGACCATGAAAGCATCACTGGAATTTTCACTATTCAAATTTTTATATCAATTCATTCATGCTCATTTTTTTCCTGTTTCTCTATGGTCCCAAAGCCAGTACTGGTCGTAATGGGAAAAGCACACCCCTGGTATTAATTTAATCCCTTCTTCATGATCAAACTTGGTTTTAATTTGTTCAAATAAACCACCAATTCCCAATTAATGCTGTAGCAAAGATTCAAACAATAGGCACAGAAAATTGTGTGCAGCTTCTTATTTGATATGACAGGCAAAAAATGTTTTCCTCACAGAGTTATGGACGTGTTTGTTAAAATATTTAATAGATCATATCTGGAGATGGCTGCAATCAAAATGTGAGTTTTAAATGCTATCAAATGTTCTGCAACTTAACCAAGTTCTTTCAACTATCATTTTATGTTGGTTATTAAAAAGTTTCAACAAAACTCTCTAAATTGAACACAAGGTGTATCATAACGTCCCCCCTCCCTGGGTATCAAAATGCAACTTTTTAGTTTTAAAATAATTAACAGTTTTAGTTTTGCTAAACATTTCTCTCCTTAAAGACCATACTCAAGTAATAGTTGAGATTCTATCTAATCACTATGAAGTGGTGTAAAAGGATTTAATTATTGCAACTTGAAATAAATATGCTTTATATTACCTCTTTAAAACAAGAATCTGTCTTGTATAATAGATACTGTGGTACCTTTTTAGATAAAACACAGGAGGTCAGGAGAAACTTCAAAACCAGTCAATAAAACATTAGTAAAGATGTACTAAATCAAGTCTAGGCAATTTGTCACTCCTGTGTTTCAAAGGACATTCTTTCTTTACCACTTGTGTCTACTTCTGAATAATTTTTAGTCAAGAAGAAGACCATCAATTATTCACAAGTTCAAAGTCAGAATCTCACTCAAAACTTCGAACCAAAACACAAGAGTCAACTTGCTCATTTAGTAAGCAATTTACCCTTTTTCAAGGACCATGGTGAGCCAGAGTGTAGCCTCAGAGGCACAGAGTGAAGGGCAGGAGGGCACACACAAATATGTGTTTACTCATAGATGTATACAGAGGGCAATTCAGAGATTTTCAGCTAGCATGGACAGCAGGTCATTGGACTGTGGGATGAAACAGGCGTACTGGGAGAAAAACCCCTGAGCATGGGAAGAAACTCCACAAACACAAACAAGGGACCTTAGACCTGTAAAACGACACTGCTACCCACTGCGCTACGGTGCCACTGGGGCACCTTCGACATACTCATGTCTTACCTCACATGAACAGACCCCTTTCCAGGTATTCCTTCACACCCCAAATCCAAAACTAAAACAGCCTGAGCTGGAGCAGATTGGAGCAATAAACTCAGATCATAAAAGGCCAAGAGGATTTTTGTTTTTACCACACAAACGGCATCTTGTTCCTTATTCAATATCTGTAGGAGTGACAACCATCTCCCCAGCAGGGAAGTTTTTCTGATGCAGCTAGAGTAATGAATTAAAAGTGATACAACCATATCAGTTTGACGAAAGAGAAAATACAGGAAAAGCAAAAAGCACTGCTTTCCTTTGAGATGAACATGCTGGCAAGAGGAACCTTACACAACCATCACTTCAAACAAGCGAAGAGAGCTGCCACGTGCCATTCAGAAAGGTTCCGTTTTCACTTCCTTTTTGCGTAACCAAGGGGTGATTTTTCAAGAACTTACAGTTTCTAACTACAGCGAGCGTTCAAATTGACAACTTACAGTAACGGTGTTTAATTTAGAACCACTAAACTTGCATTTGTGGAATCCCAAAGGAAACCACAATGGTGGGTAACATTCTAATTATTGTATATGACCACACAAATGGTCCACCATCGTTGTTCCAGGGAAAAGGGAATCACATATAACCTGATACCCAGGGGTTCCTGCTAGTTTAGCTGACAAAAAGCTTCAAAACGTTGCAGTGCACCAAATGGAGCGATTTTATTTTAAGAACAACATGACATCAAGTTACGCACAAAGTGTGCACAAATTTGTATTAGTGGCTTCAACTGTCTTCTTTGCAAAGATGCCTTGAGGAAGGAAATAAAAATGTATCCTTACTCTTTGTGGGGCTACACAGAAGAATGAGTTATATAAGAAAGTACGCGTAGTACCAAAAACAGAAAAATCCATAAAAACAGTGCCGTCAGAACAATGAGTACAGACATCACACTTTTTTTTCTCTTTTAGCAATAACGAGCTGTGCTGTACAGTTTTATTTACAGTACCCTCTTATCAGTCAGAGAACAGTACGCAGACTGCCAATTTCAAAGGCCAGCCCAGTACTGTGTGTTCTCTCTCAAGTAGATGTGTACCACAGGCAGCAAATTTTTTTTATCAACCAAAACAAAAAAAACCTGGAAAGCTGCCAGCATTCCTTTAACAAACACATTCACACAGAGAAATACAGTGATTGAATATGTAAATAGATAACAAGGTTATTTTTACTATGAAAGCCAGCCAGGAAATATCAACGAACAAATTTACATTGATATTACAAACTATGTAATATGGCAAGCTAAGGTAAAATAAATATATACATTTACCCTTATGAGACTCTCCAAGAGGTAAGGAAGGAGAGAGGGGATTGTTTAAGGACAGAAAAACCATCCATAATAAGTTAGCAAAAAGAGCATTTTATAGGCATTTTTTTTTGGTTTTGTTTTCTCAAGGAAAATTCTTGAAATGAACACGTTGAAAACTCAATTGTTCTTCGGTCTGTTCCCCCCACTGTGCTTAATCCATTTGCCTGCAATCCACTTTCTCTATCCACCACAACAGAAGGAATAGTTTCCCCACACAATGCCTCCGATTCATTAGTTCTGCCCTGGGTAGACTCGGAAAAATGGAGCAGGGGGCAGTTTGGTCTCCTTGCTCATTCAGGCTTTGGAGTCTGCACCACTGCCAAAGCTGCAAGATGGAGTTGACAGCAATAGCTGTTTGGCAACAAGGACATCTGCCTTCTAAATCCTTAACTTACCATTACACAATTTAGCATCCTTACAAAAAAAAAAGGCACGCACACACTCATAACATGCAATGAGCTACCTCTGGTCGGTTCAGCTTTATTTGTATAATGGTTTGAATACACTGGGGAAACAGGAGCTCGAGCAGCTCCTCTGAGAAAGTTCTGGGATGCTCTGGTTCAAATACGGCAGGAAATTAGGACTGAGCTTTAGCCGAAAACTGTGCGTTAAACCTCTCACACAACCCCTTTGCTTTAAGAGATATAAATGATATTACAAATAGGTAGCTGCATCAGCATGTGTATGCTGCAAAGAACAAGTAAAGGTTTATTCCGTGCTGAAAAGAGAAGAAAATAAACACAACGTTTCAGCTGTGGAGCCTTCTTCGGGTGTCTCCACAACCGAAACATTGTGTTTATTTTCTTCTCTTTTTAAGCATGAAATAAATCTTTACTTGTTCCTTTAAATTATATTACTAATGATATTTCAAATTCTTTCAACTTCAAACTCCCTATCGTCTCAAACACCAGCTGGTTTAGCGTGTGATGAAAAATAGTAAGAAAAACATTTGGCTGGCCACTGCATTAGTTCAGAAATGCAGGCAATCAAGAAGCCTAAGAAATATTTGACTTTACCCGGAGTAAGCATATTGGTTGTTGTACACATGTTGTTGAACTCAATATAAACATTCATACAGAATAAATCTTTTATTTTTTTGTGTGAGGAAACAGCCCTTTCTGGTATAACAAAGGGCAGTTTATTTGCCAGACCTGGATATTTGGAGGTCACGAAGGATGAACTGAGCCAAAGGGGGACTTCCTGATAGATCTGACTCCATAAAACATTCAAAAAGTGGCATCAGCCCCAGTTACTTCACAGCCAACTGTGACGGACAGGGGAATCACAGTTACAAGTGGTAAAGTGGGCCACAGACTGTACTTGAATATCAACATCTCTTCCAACACCCGCACTGGATCAATTACTGATGGGGTTGTCATATAGTGACCAAAATAGCTTCTTCTAACAACCTGAGGACTCCTAAACCTAGCATTGTTCCCTTCCACAACATGCCACAGAAATGACAACCGACAGTTCTTTACTGTGCTGTAAACGGCTTTATGGCTGACAAGGGAGGGTGAGAGAGTTGCTTTCCTTTTTGATGCTGCAGTTCTTAAGGGGTTATGCACTAGAGAAAGACGGCTGTTTAATTTTATGCTGTCCACCCCCTAAGGTGTTTGTTGACTGTCTGGAGCCAAGGGCCAATAATGAGCAACTTGCAGCACTGTACTGTATGATGGCCCTTTAAGGGACTTGTGCTAGTTCAAAATTTGGCAGGATATTTATAGCACCCGTAGTATAGCAATCGGCGTGTGTGTTTTAGAAAAGCTCCACAGGGCTTGAAATATGAGCTCCCGCGAACTGTATACCGAGAGGCGATCAAAAAGCTTGTCTTATAAAGCCAATATAAACGCAGAATCCTCGTTTTCAGCAAGAGACCACTACACAAATTATACTGAGGCCTGCACGTATACTTTCTTCTCCACAAGTCAATAACCTGTAAAGATTTAGTATTTAGGGCCCATTATTCCCCGTTTCAAAATCACACATTGTCAAAGACACTTCCTGGTTTACTAAGCATCAGCTCTATAAGCCACGGGAAGGGAAATGAGTTAAAAGACTGACCTCTAAGACAAACAAACAAAAATCGAGAGGATCCTTTCCAACAAAATAACATCTTAAAAAAATGAGCTCACAAGCATTATTATTGTGCCCACTGCAATGTTTCTTTCATGGTACAATATCCTGTCAGGTTCTCACATCTGTTGGCGATTCTCAATTAGTCTTACTAACTTTTCCACAAAAAAAAGCCTATACAAGCAGAGGCGGAAGAGATGTTGAAGGATCAGCTATCTAGATGTGCGCGACAAGGCAATTTTTGAAGTACTAGTTTCTGAAGTTAGAGCATCATCATATTTCTCTGCCATCTCTCCTCACTGGAGATATCAATTTAGAAACTGAAATATTGAGTTACTTGGAGAAATAAATAATAGGATAAGAGGAAATTCAGACGTCAAATAATACAGTTAAGATGAACTAAGGTGCTGTGATTTATTATTGTTACTAATGCAGTTGGTAAAAGGCAACACAAATAAATTGAAATACTGGAGCTGCATCCAATCAGATATCAACGCTTACACAAGCCTTTCTCTTCAACTGTGAGTGACAAAGTCTGCCAGAAAATGGAAGGCAAAAACGCATGGAATCTGCCAGATGACACAAACTCCATCCGCCTTGTTTTTTTCCATTATGTCATGTGTTGTTCAGAGAAAGGTTAGCCTTTCTCTTTCTTTGCTCCAGCACTTTAAAACACAAAACAGAAGGAGAGAGAGGCGAGGTGAGGGGGGGGACAGAAAGTTACTTCCATAAACTTCCTTTCCTTACAAAAGTGGACAGTGCAATGGCTCATTAACTTCACCACTAACACATTTAACAATGACCTGACACATTCCAGTCTAGCCTGTACTCCTGGTCTCTCCTTCGCCTCTCCTCTGTTACTCTCCCGAGATAAGATGCTGCTTTAATTTTTTCGGGCATCCCAGGAAAATCCCATTGACACAATTCACACTTTTTCTTAAAGCCCAGGGCTTGGCAGGAGTTGTCCATTAAGCTTTAATTACGCTCTCCATTAGGATCCTGTGAATATCCAAGACTAACATTCTGAGCAATAAAAAGGCGCTCACTACTCTGCGAAATAAACATTCTGAAGCACTTTACTTGTTCACCAGGGTAATGCCACAATGCCCACTGATTCTCTCACTCCTCACATCCCTATGGCATTGCTAGTATAACAGCTATCCTGCATGCACTGGTTATTTCCAAATAGCATTAGGACTTGCTTTCATCTTTTTTTATCCTCACATTAAAACGCCACTAGCCAGTCTTTGCATAGCACTTCCTGTATCGTACATAAAATATACAGCAAGGAGATGTAGAAAATCTGAGGGGCATCTGGAAAAGGGGGGTCTTCCATAACGGCTTTTGAGCTCGATAATCTGTGAGAGGACATTACGTCCTAAAACTCAACGAGTCTGCGTCTTGTGGAACAAAATGCCTTGGTTTAAAAACTAAAAATCATTTGTTCACTGCTCTAAAAAACATGAATACTTCACTGCTTACTAAATTATTATTATTATTATTATTAATTATGCAACATTGGGAGTACAAACACATACAGTATATGGATAGAGTAACATATACACAATACAGCTTTCCTGCTTTCCCAGATGACAGACAGTACAGAAGAGTACCTCATTCTAACCCAGGAAACCCCATATTGGACTAAAAATGGCTGACATTGATATTTTTGGCATGAAAACAGACAATTCAAATTCAACTTTCAGTTTGTTTTAAAAAACGGGCTCCTTTGCAAGTTTTACTCAAATGCCAACAACGGCATTAAATTAATATATTTTTCTTCCCATAATTCACAGGAAATATCCTTGAGGTTTCCTGAGTATATACAGTACAGTATGTATTACATAGTTGGCAGATCTGACGAAACGTTTTTGTCAGATGATTATAATACTAGAATATAGCCTATTTTTGACATGTAGTAGAGACTCCTGGTTAAGGATTTTCATTTAAATTCCTGTATATTTGCACAGTAGGTGGTTCCCATTAAATTGCTATAAAAATGATTCGTAAAACACACTTCCAAAAAAAGATGTGGCAAATACAGTAACTTCTGGTGAATGCTGATCTTCCTGTTACAATTGGTCTACAGTAAAGGTGCAGTACATTGATTTTCTATGGGTGTGATAACCATCTTGCAAGTCCACTCAATTTTCTTACACTATCTCCTCAATTATATTGTTTATTGCACAAACAACTTATATTCACAAGGAAGAAAAGAGAAAAAAAACATTCAGGCAATTTGGTATTTTAATGAGAAATAAGGTTCCAAATGTCACTTTTATTATCATTTCCATCTGAAGTTCAATGTATCACTCACCTTTCTGAAAATGAAAAACTTGAGATGTAGCTAGTTTTAAGCGCTCTTTTTGGAATTGTGTTCGAGTTTCTGTTTGCACTGCATAATCGTATGTGTTTTTACTTCACCTCCTTCTCTTCATATTGTTCCCACATGAACTGCTGAGATTGGTAGTGCAATTGTAGTGAGGCCTTATCCCAAGAAAATGCATGGAAATGGGGGCAGGACTCTACCAGGACTGTGCAATCTGGCTATATTGTTCTTCTTGTGAATTCCCGAAGTATGTCTTGACACCTTTACATTTGATAAAGGTCCTCCACTAGCACCTTCTGTGTACTTCAAAATTCATCGAAAATTGCAAAACAAAAACTTCAGATATTGTTCAGAAATCAATGGATATCCTTTATGGGGGGGAGGGATATTTTACAGTGGTTTATACTGTAGCTGTTTTTCAACAGAGAGCCACACACTTCTAGAAGTGCACGTTTATACAAGGAAAGAAAGATTTGGGGTCCTCGGAGTTTGCTTTCAACTTGCCTACAAAATCCCAGCTAGGACCTTTCAAAAAGACCAAAAAAGCACAATCTGAAGGCCGGTGGCAAATGTTACTTGATTACTTCATCAGTCTGCTTTTCTCTTAAACCTCAGTTTGACACTACAAGTTGGATGCATTTAAAAGAACAATACCAAACTCTTGCTAAAAATAATACCTTCGGGCTTCTATTTGCAATCGCTTTCGAGAAAAGCAACAGAAACGGCAGTCAGGAGAGAGTGGAGGTTTCCGGGTGAGATCTCTTTTCAGCAGCCCACTGACGGGCTGAGGGAAAGCTGCACGGCCCCTGTGTAAATGTGGCTTCCTGGCCGCCAAAAAAGAGTGGGCTTGTCAAAGAAACAAATCCATACTGGCCCGGGGCTCCTCTCCAATCTATTTTCTGCTCAGCTGGTTTTAAATGAAGTTATTATGACTCATTAAAACGCCCGCAAGCCTGTGGAAGTCGGCCAATTACAATTTAAATTTAGCCTCTTTCACCCCCCCCCCTTCTCTCCACGCTTTTTATTGCTGCCCCCTCTTCCTTTCCCCTTCCACCACCGCAAAACACCACAGAGCCAAAACACCACAGAGCCGTCTGACGCAAACTCAAAGCTGCTTTTCATTTCAGACCTCCCCCCCCACCGTGTAAACAAACACGCACCAACAAACAAAGCAAAACTCTTCGGGTATGTGGGTCTTCGTCTGGAATTTCATTTCAAAATGAGGGTTAATTAACAGTAATTACCTCATTTAAAAAAAAACCCATAAGAACAGAATTTTATCTTATTTTACACTGTGTGGTTTGGTGACCAAGTCTGATTTCAAACGACAACCCAACGCCCATACAAAGCCTCTTGAAAAAAGCCCTCAGTTTTATGACGCATTTTCCTTTTAAACATCCATATATTCATTAACTTACCAAGTCTACATCCGGGACTGGGCCTTTTGGCTAATCCACGGCGACAGAGTGATTCAGGATATATTCAACCCCCACTGTGTTTCTAAATATTATCTCAGAGGTAGGCCTTTTCAATCATCAGCAGAAAACTTTACCTCTTCTGTAAAAGTTTCTCACTGGGGTGTGGGGTGGGGTTGAGCTGTTATCTTTGGTTTTGTTTTGGGAAGGAAAGAAACGAATGAATGATACTGTACATTTTAACAATGCAGGACTAGCCCAAACATTTAACATCGGCTTTATAATACCGAAACCAATCTGCTATTTGTCTTCTGCTTTCCAGACCACTTCAGCAGAAGGAAACGCACAATAAAAGGATCCCTGAAGAAAGATACAGCTCTTCCAAATCAAAACAATTCTGACATGCATTTCCATGCTGACAACCTCCTCAATCTTGCCAACATTTACATTGAACTTGACAACAGATGGAGAGAGGGACAAGAAAGCATTTCTTGCAGGGTAACAAAAACCTGGAGGCAGGAAAAGGGGGCAACTTACTGTACATGCAACTTAACAGGTGATCGGATTCACCCGAAAAACAAGCGATTTTTACCAGTCTCACCATATACCCAAAAGGAGACATGTACCCGTTTTTTTACAGTGGCATTTCGTCAAGTTGATAAATACCATGCTTGTTTGTTCCCTTCAGCACCTTGAAAAATTCACAAACAGATGTGCCACATGTGATGATGCTTATAAATTGTGGACTGCTTTAAATTCATTTTTGAAAAGCAGTTATGAGATTTGATTGGGATATTTTAATATTCCGGGACAAAGAACTCAGGCTTTATTGCAATGATCTGGGATATTAAATTGTATTTATATACTTCCAGTCCAGCTATTTTAAACAGTCTAGGCTTATGTGATTATCCAAACATCAATTTCAAATAGGAATAATTATAAATATAAGAATTCTTATTAAAAGGATGATAAAGACTGAATCATTAATAAACTATTCTATGTTTTCTATTACGGAGTCTCAAATATGGTCCTTGTACTGTGTTTGATACTCCAGTATCTTTATTATGAAATTAAAGCATACACTAAATGATATAGAGCAGTAACTCTTCAGGCTCACAGTAGTCAGTGCTACTTTACAGTCATGCATCAATGGGCTCGGGTTGGAGTCTTTTCAGCAGGTTTTCTGACAAAATAGTCTAAAATATCTTGATTGTTTATGCAGTCTGTAAGGACCAGGCAACGCATTTCAACATTTTGACAACTGTTAAATAGATATAAATATCTATCTAGATATAACTATCTGTGTATAAACATTTAAACTGACATTAAAAATAAAAAAGGAAACTGTATCATGAATTTCTTTGCGTCAATAAGGTCTTAATTTCAGCAGAAGTTCCGAGACACAAATACATCTAAGAATTTGTGATGTGGCATGTTTACTTAAAGTACCATATGAAAGATGTGGTTTGAAGTATGAGAATATTTGCATATTTTCAGTAGGTTCACAATCTGTTTTTGTTTTTACACCTTACCTTGCCTTTTGGTCAGGGGATCAGACTAAGGAAAACAATTAGACATATTCGAAAGAAATGAGCTCAATCTATTGAGCATGTTTTTTTTTTCTAAATTATGATTCTATTCAGCAGGGTAAACACACAAGCTAATAACAGGCTTTAAAATTTGTTTCCCAAATATGTATGGCATGATCCCTGCCTTCACTATGATATAATCAATTGTCATTCTAATCCCTATCAAATTCTAAATACCTATGAGACAAATATTGTAACTATCTTGGAGTCCTGCTGTGAGCTCTGAAATACCTTTAACTCATAAGTGCCAAACAATGCATTATGGATACACAGTACATTTCTCCAGGTCCTTATATAACCTCTTAAATGTTTACCATTGCTGGAAAGGAAAGCTGCATTTTTTTCTAACAAAAGAAATCTGGACTCCTCTTTAGGTGTGCTTTCTGTGCTATTTCATTATTTTGCATGAAAGTTATGTTTTGATGTATCGCTTTTATTTCCAGCAGAACAAATTAATCCGCACCCTTCCAGCAACGCTCCCTTTTGACAGGATCTGCTCAGAGGAGAAAAATGATGAAGTAAATCCAAAATTCAATCGCCTGTGTTCTGTTTTAGAAAGCACACAGTGTACTGTACAGCCCATAAAACTCCAAAACAGCCTCCAGACGCTGCTGCAATCACCCTCCATCAAAACACTTTGTCTCGCATACAAAAATAAGATCCAGCGTTGAGCTGAATACCAAATCAGCCCATTAGAGCACAGGGCACTTGCTACTTAGCAACGAAAGGGATTTAAAGCCGCAATACCCAACGACAAAGAAATAAGATCAAGATCTTTTACAGGGTATTATGGCTGGCTTTAGCTTTTTGTTTTAATTGAAAACAGTAGCAAGATGATGTTAAAAAAAATGAAACAATTAGGTTGGTGTCCCAAAATAACCCCTCTTCCAGACTGTGCTCAATGCGTTATTTCTGAAGTGAAAGCAGGAATCATAAATCATTAAAAATCAATCCGCTGGAACCTGACTTAGGTGTCCTCCATTTCATGATTTAGGGCTATAACGAAACGTATTTTAAACAGGACAAGATTTTATTTATTTGTGCATTGACGTGAAATTTAAAAGCTTAAAGTGTTGATAAATACATAATGTGTAAGTAAACAACAATTACACACTGCATTTTGTAGATTCCATATATACAAATATTGAACTAAGTACTAGCAATTTTATGAGAAACAAGGTTGTTCCGTATATTTATGCAGAGCAATTAATATTGAATGGGTGTTTTTTCTAAAATTTTTGAACACTCGTTCATTCAAGCATGTTGTAATTAGAAAAATGTAGTGAATTAACTTCATTTAAGGAACAAGACTCTCATGCTTACATCTTAAGACATCTATAGAGACCCAGGTCATAAAACTGTAATTTAGTTCCACTGTGACAGGGAGAGGTGTTCAAAAAGGCTCCAAATGTGAATGGAGGGGAGTAAACGGCTTTAAAATACTGCCAGCTATGCCTTTATCAGCAAAGAGAAACCATAATTGAGGGTGGCTGTTAGTTTATAGGGTCTGAAGAAAAGGAAGCCTTAGGTTAATACACAAGGTCACCATTGCAGGATCTGAGCTTTGTGGAAAAAAAAAACACAAGGAAAGGAGTTGTTTTGCCTTGCTTTTCTTATTCCTTATATTTCTTATCTGATATGTTTGGCTAATAATGTTTCAGACGAAAGAAGATCAGAAGCTTTATAAATAAATCTGCACTGAAAAAAGTAACCTACTGTAAATACATGGTGAAAAGCATGCACATTTCTAAATTGCTGTGAGTTGCCTACAGCCATCCACTGTATATCCTACTGTATGTGAAAATGGTTCAAAACAGCACCTTTGCAATAATCCTCGAAAGTTCTCTGTACATTCAGATCACATCATTTCCTTTGCAAAGGAAATGCTGTCCTGCCTTTCTTATTCCTTATCTGATATGTTTGGCTAATAATATTCCACACGAAAGGAGATCAGGCACTTTATGAGATTATTCTGCACTAAAAAAAAGCCATCTAAATACAAGATTGTTGAAAGCATGGGCATTTTTAAGAAAATTGAACTTAATGTATGTTGCATGCAGCTGTCAACCTCATATCTCATGTGAAATGTTTCAAAATGCCATTTTTGCAATAATCCGCCAAAATGATCTGAAACTGCTGACGGTACATGCAGATCATACCAACACAACGTAAAATCAAGATTTCAAATTCTTTGCAAGGAAATGCTGCAGTGGCTGCGATGGCACGAAATCTTCATTAACAATCGTGACTTTCAACTCGTGATGGCGGCCCGGCTGAAAAATCACAAAGGCAATGAGTACGTTCTGTCAACACATTTTTTTTCCACACAGATAATTGAATGTAAAAAATCTGACGATAATTGGAAGATGTATTCATGTATATGCCATGTCTAACCTATAACTTTACACAAAAAACATTTAGCTTAGCAATGCACATGCTGCGATCAATGAACTACTGCGATCAATGAAGTACAGTGCACCTTTTTTTCCCCAGTCAAACTCTTATTGACTGGCAAAAACTGTTACTCTTGCCATAACCTGGAAGGTTACTGGCTGTAGTTCACAGCTCTTAAATTTAAGGAACACTGGATGTTTTTTATTTTCACTTTAAATTTCCACTCTAATTGCCAAGATTGAGTAACTTTAGTTTATCAAGAGTAGCACTTGATCATTTTTCCAGTCCAAATATTATGCATCAAAGCCAAAAGAATTCGGACCCTCGGTTGTCCTAGTTTCAGGAGATGCATTCCTTATTTCTGAAGGAATGATGACATTCGGCTGCCAAATACAATCTTGACTGCAGTCTTAGCTCCCACGAGTAATGGTGGCTCACAAGTCAGGTGCTGCTCAAAATTTCTTGGTTCATGTCCAGTTATTTCAAACTTATTGTTCCAAAAATTAAAAGCGCAACTACTATGCCAGCTATTTATCATGTGCTTCTGTCTTTAATGGAAATGTTTGAGAGTATGATTCATATCTAGCAAATAGGGTCATCAAAAGGACATAAAATGTGCCATTAAATTATCAGCTTGATTCAGAAAATGGATCTTATACCCAGATACAGTTAAGCATCAATTAATACCACCATATTGTCTGGATTTCCACAGATCTTTGAAAGATGTGCCAGAGTGATGTTATTAAAACATTAAAGCCACTTTAACAAGTCGACTCTCATTCCAGAATTAGCATACCGTAACCCTCACAGAGGAGTGAAAAAAGTGATAGCCGTTTGATGACAAGAAAATGCACTGGTCAATTACAAAGCCATTTCCAATGGCCTAATCATCCCTTCTGCACCTTATTAATGAGAAGATTTATGCCTGGCATAATTTTAAATGTTGTTTTAAACAAGAGCTTAATGTACATCAACAGGTCAGAGAAAGTATTATGGGTTTAAGTCAGAGGAGAGAAGTTAGGGCATGCCGCCAAACAGAAGCTCAGGGCCGATTTATATCCTCTGTCCATCATCCTTGGCTAATGCTCTTGAGAGAGGAAAGAAAACGAGGGGGGGGGAGGTCTGAGGGAAGAGATGCATTTTTCATCAACTGGTGTAAAATTTATAAATGGCACTGCAGAAATGTTTTTCTTTTTCAGTGCCGTTCTGGTTTCATTTAGAGCCCTCCATCCACACGCTCTCTCTCCCCAGTTCCCGTCCTCCTCCTTTTTCGCTCTCTGCCTCTCTTTTGCTCGCTATTTCAGAATATGCGGCTTGGAAAGCAGTCAAGTTTCATTAATTTCTGGTTTGGGTACAGTATGTTCCTGGACGCACATCTGCGAGCGATCATAAACGCTCTGGAATGCTGGCAGAACATCCAGACCTGCCGGCAGCCGATGATGTCATCACTCTAAGGGAAGAGCTGGACGATCGCCAAGCTGTAAGAACACAGCGCGCAACTAAAGAGATGGATAACAAGTGAGAGGATTAAGCTCCTTGCTTTTAAATGTTTCCCACTTTCCACAGCGGTACAGTACAACCCACCGTATACTGTACTTTTACCATCTATAGTTACAGCAGCCGGCATTTCTGAAATTGGAATAAGTCATGGGTAAACTTTTTTTTAAATCAGCTCGGGCCCTGCGACAAAAAATGTTAACATCTGAACTGTGGCCTAATAAGGGTAATCGGGTCTTTAAAGACTTGTACACAGCTGAGTACTTTGGAAAGCACTTTAGATTGAAATTCATTCAAGTCGATTTACTTACACAATATCTGAATGCTGTACTTTGACTTTGTTCTTGTACCAATGAGCAACGCTGCACGAGATCAAAGGCAGGACTGTTTGTACTTTTAAAGTTACAGCACAGGGGATAGATGCGTAAGATGTTCCCTAGACTACAGGACTGCATGATGGTGTAGAAAAAAAATGGATCAAATACAAGTACAACTCCTTAAAAAGTCAGCTACACATAATTAGGCATCCACAACTCCTTCCTGACATAGAAACAAGCAACATTTTATTGCCTACATGTAACTTGACTTAAAGAGTCAAAGGGTCTTTGTACTGTAAGCCTGGTTTATTGCACAACTCATTCCCTTCATCACTAACAAAAGTGCAACTTGGAGCTTTTTCACAGTACTGGAAACAGCTCACGGCAATTCTCTTTCCCACAGAGACCTGTCAAAGTCTGCAACATCACCAAAGCTACAAAAACTATATCTACATCTACAGATACACTGTTTCATGGAACAAAACAGTACTAAAAAAAAGTGAAGATCAGAAGCACTAACTGATATTTAAGATGGTAGTAACAGAGAAATATTTCTGTGCTGATCAACTTGCAGTTCAAAGCATGAGCATTTGTTTTTAAAGTCATCATTTAAATATTGAAGATTAAAGTGCTGCCCGCTATCTCCCTGCGTGGAACATCCCAAATTTAACGACATGATTCAGTCAACTTCAGAGGTGCGCTTTCACCACTGAGCTCGTGAAACCAAGAAAGGTCTATTTCCTTGCTACTCCTGAAAACAGTTCACAGACTTAATCATACAGGATAGAACTCTGACGCAGAATGTGTAATGAAAGCATTCTTAACTGGTGGCTTCTGTGCCACGCTGTTTGCCTTAAGCGATGCACAATACACCATGGGCAGGCCTTTTCCATGGGTGACGGGGGGGGGGACATAAGGACGACTGGTCGGATGTTTTGTTTGCTGTCCAAATCGAGATGTTTCTCACCTGGAAGCAGCACTGGTTTTCACTGTAAAACGTTACTTTGATGACCAGCAGCTCTTGTGAAATGTAGTCATTGCACAACCCTCTGATATTCATAAAGAGTTCTGGAAGCAATATTAAGAGGACAAAATATGATAGCACTATTTGAGTTTTAGGAATAATATACTGGCAAAATTCTGTCCTTTTCTGGTTCACCACAGGTTTATTATCGGAAAACTAAACAAACTCTGTGTAACTCAGTATAACTGAGATTTGTATGCTGCCTTGTGTTTATACAGGGCATTGGCATGGCATAATAAATGCCTGTTCAAGTAAGTTGATGGTTTTTGGAGAACCTCCATTGTATGTTCACTTCTTTTCAAATGATTATTTCCTTAGAAACATTCATCTATGCTGTGAAACTAAAATATGATTGTGAGTGGTAAACTGTTAGGAGAAGACCTCTAGTACTCTAGTAACTTTTCACTTTCCAAGCTGTCCTCAAGGTTTTATCATGACAGAAAACTGACTGGTTAGTTTTGAAAAACAATTCACGATTGGCTTTCATCTGTCATTTGTCTTCTTGCCATAGTAGTGAATCCACATTTAACTGTTCATAAAATACATTAAACAGTATTTATGAGCATTGTCTGTAGGATTTCGAAACTAGTTTGGGTTGTGTCACTACACAGGACCCATGTGTGTCTATCGCGACATGGTGGCTGTGTGTCTTAATTTATGTCGATGGGTCCTTACAGCCAACAGGAGGATTTACCTGTAATAAGAATTCAGACCTGGGCTGAGTCAGTCCAGTCTGGTACATTGCCAAAGGAAATCAACCTACGATACTGTTGAGCTTGCCAGCTGCAACACTCTTCACAAAGGCGAGGAGAAAAAGAAAACGTCTACTCAAACCCCGAACGGTAATCCGCTCCCTTTTTCATGCTTTTGTTTACACCAGCAGACACGTACTAACTCCACCTTCCTGTGAACGGCCCCCCCCCCCCGCCCGCTACGAAAACCTCTACCCCCAGACAATGCAAAAAAAAAACTGGCGCAAGACTCACTGTACATACTGTACCCATAGCACTGGCAGTCAGCCCAGACTGGCCAGCTGCCAATTCCACAATAAAATAAACACAGTGACTGCCGGCAGAAGCGGGGGGGGCGCGGAGGAGAGGAGCACTGAAATGGTACACCGCAATACACACTGCATACCAAAGTGCATTCTTCTCTCGCCTTCTGCCTTTCTTTCTTCGGCGGCGAGGTGGAGAGGTACCTCAGTCGCAAACATGCTGCTGGAACTACAAACTGTGATTAGAATCAAACATATCAGCAGCACAGAACGGAGGGGGGAAACTAAGGAAAGTGTACAATATCGCCAAAGTGAAGAGACAGAACGATAACGTCAATTTCTGCTCTGCTCTTCAGTGTGCAGAGCTGGACCTGAAACAGTCAGATCTCATAACGCACCTCTTTGGAACGTTGAGCACGATCAACCACTTCCCTGTCTGATTTGTATGCTAGCTGCTAGATGTAAAACTCTATATATTACATCATCTGAACTGGATACTTCTGATACTTGCGAAAAATGCATCAATTCTTATGCACAGCCCTTTGATAAAGCACTACAAGTCAAGGTGCATCTAGTAATTTAGAAAATTGAAAGCAAAGCAATTTTTGTCGGCTAATCTTTCAAAATGAACAACCACAGGTCTTCGACAAGTACCCCCTATGAAGAGGGAAATGATCCTTCATGGTTACATTAAGTCCAGATCCTAAAAACGGAAAAAGAAGAGATAATACCACCAAATCCTGATCTGTTATTCACAGCTAAGCCACCAACAAAGTGTAAACCAACCAACACTATACAAGAAATAAACACAGAACAAACCTTATACGGGGTTTGAAACTGAATAAGTGCAAATCGCTTCATCTTGATGAGCACCCCACCATTGCTGTCCCCGCAAGAAACGCTCTTCAAACAAACAGCTGCTAACGCTGAAGATGAAAAATGGCAAAGAAGATCCAGAGCCCGACTGACCTCAAACCTGTCTGAGGCTGCAAAGAGTGATGAGAAGCTAAATGAAGACAGGTCAGGCTCCTGATCTACAGTACCTATGTCTGATCGATTGCAAAAGACCAGAATGGTAAGGGAGCTGTATGAAAGTCTGCCGAGGCCTTGTCTCATTTTCCTCACGCTGAAGACGCACTGGCCCGTTGGGTTTCCTTACTGCATGGTGACTCATTCCTTGGTCTGGCTTTGATTGCGTGAAGAATCCTCTTGGCAGGTCTTAGTTGAGCACAAAACAAAACTCACGGGCCCAGCTTGACCGAGGCCTTCGATAAATGTCAATAAACATGTCTCTTCTTTCCTGAAGACCACAATGACCTTGAAAGGGCAGAGGCCCATCTTGGTGGACATCCGGAATATACTGTCGGGTCTGGCAGTTGTCTGGCAGGTGAGCAAAGCAACCCCAATACTTCAAACATCAGTTAACAAAGATTTTTTTTTAGCCTGTTAATAAAGGTAAATGTCCTAAAAGGACATGAGATTGATTTATTTGTGTATATTGTTTTATGTTGGCTTAGCTGCAATTGACGTTTTGTGGTGCATGTTTACCTTGGCAGTTTTATATTTGCTTAGACTACTACAGAAACTGCATATATCAAAAGCTCAAAACAGTCAGCGACAAAAACGTCTCTAAACTCAAACTGTCGTAAAACAAACGCCTTCAAATAAGCTTTGATTTGAAAACCTTGCATCTTACAAACGTATATTCAACAGCACAGTGTGAAACACTTTTAATCACTCCACCACAATCATTACAATAACAGCTAAGAATGTTATACCCCTAAATAACACATAAATCTTGTAGTGCTTATGAGTAATGCAGGCTGAATTTGCTACAAGTCTCAAATGCACACAATGACTCATATCACTCACTGTATTGTAGAAAAAAATACACTAGCATTAATTGAATAAAAATATTCATGAATGATTTTTTATTTTCATACTGCACTTTTCATCCTAAAGGCTCCCTACTTTCTTCATATTGTATACATAAGAGAACCACTTCACCCACCACTGGAGTGCTGCACTCACCTGAATAACGAATGGCAGCCATTATGTGCCAGCAGACCAACTACACAGCAGGATCAGGTGCTGAAGTGATAAATTGCTTCAGCAATTAAATTAAGGGGGAACTCTAAAATGGGCAGGTTGTGGAAGCCTAGAGAGGAATTAAGCCAGAACAACGGCCTACTCTCAAGAACAGTGCCAGAGGTTCTGTAATCACCAAGTAATCAAGAGTTTGGTTAAATGTCACATCTGTAGGACCCTGCTGACCATACTGGGGAATTAGACTGGAAAATGGACAAGAGGAAAGAGTGCCACCTACTGGTCCACCAGCACCATTACAGCATTGCCCTTGTTTTTCCTTGGAGGTCTCCTATCCCAGTACTGACCAGGTCAAGCCTAGCTTAAGCTTCCAAAACCTGATGAGATCAGATTGCAGAATGGAACCACCAAGTACACTATATCGGAATGCACAATCCAAGTCAAATCTGTAACTTAAGTCTTGAGGCATTTCCTCTTTGCAACCATTCCTTCACATTACTTCTATAATGGCTGAAAGGGTGCTCTGAAGCCTTTGACAGCTAATCCTAACTTTATAACCTGCATGCAATTGCATTGAATCCAGAATGAAGCACTTACAGCACACTGGTCTCAGAGAGTATGTTCAGAATTCACAGCACAGGATTTGGATAGGGCCTAGGATTTGCAATATAGAAACATTTTATCTCAAGCACATGGAGGCAGAAAATGTGAAACATTTTTACTCTATATTTAAGACCTTAACAGCCAAAAACAATGGCGGACCGAGCAACATCACCATAGCCATAACCCAGAGTGACTCTTCCCGTTACCTGAGTGAGACAGCAAATGCATCCTAAGCCGTAAACTATCGAGGAAACGCTTTCCACAGAGCTCACAGCCATAGATTTTCATTCCGCTGTGCAGGTTCCTGGAAGAAATGAAAAGAAACAATGGAAGACATTCAGTATCGTGGACTCCACAATATTGGACTCTACAACTCTATGCAGGCCTTTCAATGCTAGTACTTTGAAACAGATGCTAACCTCCTCAGTGCCACACAAAGTAAACCAAAACTATTACACAAATAAAATAAAAACATAATTATTTTTTCCATCAGAATACTTGGCAACAGGCTGTTCTCAACAGTTCGTAATTAGCAAGTAACAGTAAATCACACAAGTGTTAAGTGACTTTCAGACAAATGTATGTGCACTAGTCTCTATCAGATATGTAGAAAACTGGACAATTGTTGTGCTCTTCTCAAACTGAAAAATTAATTTTGTTTTTGTTCAGTTGTGGTACTGACACTGCTTTGCTGGACATTTGTAGTGATCTTCATTTAGCCCAAGACCCTGGAATAACATCCATTCTTGGGGTGTTAGATCTCTATTTTGGAACCACAGGTCACTGCTGAAGTATCTGCAGTCCTAAGCTGCTTGCGAGGGAAAAGTTTAGCTAGGTTTGCTTCCAATCTCTTCCAATTCCTCCCAATGGTTTCAGCATGCTCTAATAAATAAAGTTAAATCTGCACTGTGAGCTCTGTTCCAGAAAGTTTTGCCATGGAACCTTCATGTTAAGTGCACATATGTTACCATTTCGCGATATCAACAGTAATTCTACTTTATCCACTGTCTTCTAGTGTTAAGAAGTTGGTGTCATCCTATGCCAGACAACAAAGTACAGCTTATCCAGTTTAGATCTGAATTTTGCTCAATTTCATTGGACGTTTAAGAATAATATACAGGTGTTAATATCCGCCAAGCTAGACCTTGCTAGACCTTTTAGTCTCATAAATGTGTAACTCCTAGAGGTTTTATAATAATTATTATTAATATGTGGTTTGGAATAATAATACAAATGCATCCCCATAACAAAAACCCTTGAAAAAGTTTCAAAATTATCAAAATACGCAACAATGCATGCAGTTAAAATACGTTGTTGTTCTGGCATAATGGTGTGTATCCCAATAACTTCAAAAACATACAATTTTAAGAAAAAGCACACCAGCATTACTACATATGAAAAGCTGGATTCAATATACTCAATAACAATTTACACAGAAAAAAATAGAATGTAAAAGTTGCATTGACACCACCAGATTAGAGACCTTTGGTATTTCACCAGAGCTGTCGATTTCGTCACAAAGAAGTTGTTCTTGATTCCACTAGCTGAAAATCACAAGATTTCATAACTCACTCTAGTCATGTTTACACTGGTTACATACCCAAAAGGTTTATGTCCCAAGGGCGAAAGGCAATCCTGAGACCTGCACTCTACTTTTGCTCTGCATCAACTTTCAGTATCCAGAAACAGAAACCTTTGTTGCTTTACATATGACCTGCTAGTCATCATTTACTATGACTCTGTCCGAGGGTTACAAATCTGTCCAAACATCCAGTGAATGGGCTCTAATAATTTACAATGAGGGGCAAGTACACAGGACAGTAATATCTTAAGTGCCAACATACAACAGTTACACATTTGAAATGTCACCTAACAATTTGCAAATGGTTATTTTTAATCTTTTTGTCAAAACAGAACTGAAAATGTCAAACTATTTCACTTAGCAAGGTGAATGTTCTCTTGCTGACATGATTAGAATCAAAATACAGTATAAATGTCACAGGGGTGTTAGGGGATAAGAATGTACTTTTTCAAAACCTGCACGTGTACAATAACTACTGTATGCTTTTTGAAATTTCTCTGAAGAAGTCAATACTGTTTCAATCAAAGTTAATACAAAGTAAATCATCAGAACACACCAATCCCTCAAATCTTTTAATCAGCCAAATGCCATGCTTAACTGATGATGTCTGAATTAATATGCTACCGTAACTTTTAAAATAATGATGTCTTATTTATGACTGCAGTATAGTTTTTTTTACCGGTCAGCTAATACGCAAGAAGGGATTCATTACATGACTGTCAAACACTTTTTTCTTTAGAGGTTAAATACATGTTAATGTATATGTTTGTGTATGCATTAGTTGTCAGGGCAAATTACATGTTTATTTATTTTTATCCTTAGGGAAGTTAACTATTTGTCCGATTAAATAAACAGACAGCAGAAACATAGAAATACTTAATAAAGACAGTTTCCAGCTGTGATCAGAGTGTTTACATGATGGAAGTTTAGCAAGCCTACAGTCTCATTCAACCATTGTAAAGCAGCAGGTTTTGACCTGAGTAACAAAAACTAGCAACAGAAATACTAGTTAATGTTTTAAAATGATTAGATGAATGATTTAATAGCTTTCCTTTTAAAATGTAATAAACGTATTATACCAACAGAACCAGTGGGTTTTCAGCTCAGTTATTTAACAAAACACCCTCCAAGATGAGACTGCTCTTTCTGTCCTGTGCTGAATCTAACCTTATATAATTTAACACACAGACTCCTAATTTTCGCCAAAGAGAAGTGTGATGATCAGTCTATGGCCTTTGCCGTCAAACCCAATGACCCAAGTCTACTGATCCACTGAACTCAGTCACACGGCATGAATGAGGGCACTGATCTCTACCATTCTCGCCCAGTTTCCAAGGCTGATTGAGGAAACATGGTTCAATTTTACCTCCTCACTACAGACATACATAATATTGGACACTGGTTGAGCTCCTGTTGGTCTTTCACCACCACAAAACTGGCATGTGGCAATTGGAATATTCACACAATGAGATGTGCAATCTAGTACAATATACATCTGCAAAAATGGTTAGAAATGTAAGTCTCTTTGAATAAAAGCATCAGCCAAATAAATAAGCAAAAGTCATTTTCTTTGACTTCCATCTCCATGTTTACTACAACTGGCATTTTCTCCTTACCATAGCTGCTTTATACAATTTTATGAAGTAAAATAGCTGTGGTTCTACGATTAATATTGGCAAATGAAAAATCCAGGTTGTTTCAACTGTAACCTCTTTTGCATTTCACTGGTATAAGTTGACAGTCTATATAGTGCGTTCTGGCTAAACCTCAGAACTATCTAATCCCACACAAAGTGGTACACATGAAAGCCTTAAGCTTTTCACCTTCTAAAAAAGTGCATCTAGTTCACATGCCCTGGTTGATGGTGGTAAAACCATCACAGAACTGCTTTACTTTATTCTTGCAGTGTCTAGTGCTTACTTTTACACTCCAAATTATCACCAAGTCTTCAAGGGACAGATAAGCAGCCTGTGAATGAATGACTACAATGTATTGCAACAACTCATACAGAGGACTTCAGACAACACACTGATTAAGAGTTAAAACCATGTTTGTGATAATCCTAACCTACTGACCACCATAAAGACCCGTCTAACATTAAATCTCAGCAGGTAAACCCTTTTTATTATTTTATGGGTTTCTTTGCTTTGCTGGAGCTTATCAAGCAATGCAATGGCAAACAAGAAATGCTGGTAATTTGTTTAAAGCTGTAAACTAAATTTCCTTTTATTAGCTGGCTTACAGAATTTTGTACTTTTCCTTGAAAACTTTTTTAGCCCATTGTTCCAAATGTTTAAATGTCTTAAGAGAAGTAGTTTCTTGTTAAGATGCATGGTTTTATATCCCAGTACATACACAGACATATTTATTTGCTGTATAATGTGAAAATCTGCTACTAAGAAAAAATAATTTTAAAAAGCATGACAATAGTCTTATGAGTACATGTTTGAATAGACATTCAAAAGAGTTTTTCTCTTGTCAAAAGACCATTTCAACTAGTGTTGGCATGTCAACCAAGGAACACATTACACACAGGAGGTTGGACATCCCAAACGTGAAAGTGATAATCATAAAGATAATAGAAAATGATACTGTGTTGGTATTAAAATGGAGAAAAAAACTACATCTCACTTGGCTTGGCCTCGGCATACCTAATAATATTCTTGCTGGGATTTGCAGAGAACAAACAAGATGAAGACTGAAGAAGTGGAGCCCTTTGGCAAGCTGTAAGTCATTAGAAGGACCCGTAAACGCCACACTAAATAAAAGCCACTTCAAAAGGACACCAACAGCCAAGCTGGAGACTGGCAGAGGAATACACACCTCTGGGACAATGACTGTTACAAAATGCAACAAACAGCAAAGCAAAGCTCTTTTCATTTTCCAGAGAAACAGAAACTTCAACAACAATTTCAAGAACAAGTTTTCAGAGTGCAAAAAGCAGCATGCCAAAAGGCAGTATATATTTAAAAATTAAAAAAAAAAACAAAGAAAGAAAAAGGAAAGACAATGGTATAAAGGGAACCTTTTAAATCCTCATACAGCATGAGGTCAAAATGACAACACATCAGCCCAGTCTCAGCTTGCCTCCTCAGAAGTCATTTCCAAACAAAGTTTACAGCACTATGAGATCCCTGATCAACATCTGGACCTAGGAGGTTTGAGTTGAAAAGCTGACAAATATTTACGAAACTGAAAGCCCCTTTATAACTTCAAACATTTAGTCACAGTCGGTAATGAGGAAAACTCGAATGTCGGTATTGTGTAAGTTATAAGGAACATTTCATTCTGCCAGAGAATTTGTTTACTTCTGTAATGTAACCCAGTCATACCGGATTAAGGAAATACATAACAGAAGCCTCCATTAAAAATATTTTGACATCTGTGTCATCGCCATTACAGTAAAACACTTCTTAGAAACCGGTGAATAATAATAATAGGCCACAATATTTAACTTCACTGTAACGCAATGCTGTAGAGCCTTACTACAAAAAACAAAAGTGACTGCTAAAAAAAAGTATTTGGTTTCTTTCAGTAATTGAAAATCAATTAACATATCCATGCTTCAGAAGTACTTTGTAATAAAAAACAATACCATTCATATTAAATACAATAGTAAAAAACATTTTAGTGCGATACAAAACATGACCGCACTTTTTCAAAAAGTGTAAATCTTTCCGCTTGTATATACATACTGTACAAAACACAAACAGGCAATATTTTCAAAAGTAATCTAGTTGAGGTGAATCTACTCAGCACAGAACTTATATCGTTGATCTTTGCTCTGAGTGTGGCTTTTAGATTTTTTAGTATGCTAGTGACAGGCCTATTTCACTGGATAAAGAGTTGGACAACCTGGGAGGAAAACCGATACAGCCAAGTAATCATTACTGGGAATATTTTCTGACCAAATAGCGGGTGACCTCTCCCAGATGTAATTGCAAATAAGACTCTCATTTGTGTGAACTGTGGCAGCCCCTATTTTTTTCACTTCTTTCGCCAGCTTGCTTTGCTGCTGAAACAGTAGATAGGCTACTCACTTTAAGCAGACTGACTGTAGTCATTAAGGAAGCTGACATAAAACTCTCTCGAGCCATTTACTCAGTTAATAAGCGACTTTGTCCAACAGTCAGTTTTGACAACAGCAATAAATTTCAAATTTATGTCAACAAAGCATATGTTGAACACCTCATTTCAGAGCTGGAGTGGCGCAGTGCCTCGTAAATCAGGCCTCTGTTTGAAATGAGAGTAGATTACAGGCCTGCGTTATTGAGCTGTTACAGCTAGGGCCATATAAATCTGAACTTTTTAACTTCAGACAGGACCTTCTGCAATACATCATATTGGAGGAGTTTCCCTGTCATTACAGGCTATGTACATGTTTTCATCAAGACACCCAAACTTTTTCATGTCCTTTGCCAAAACTAAAAACCTAGTAATTTGTTTCTAAGAAAATAGATATGTAATTGCAGTATTTTTTCAGAACCGCTGAATTTCGATTTTTTAATGAACAGCACTTTTGAAGAGCTTTGAAAAGTCGTAAAGAACCTTTTTAACAAAAGTCTAACACACTTGTCTTTCAAGTGTATTCATCAAAAGATTACATTTTACATATGAGCAAATCATGTAACAAAAAAGGAGTCAGATTTACTACCAGAGACAAGGTAATATTTTCAATTTGAGAGTATCTGTTGTTGATATCACCGAAATTATGCATTATCTGTGATTAGTGCATTTTTAATAAAAATCCAACACATTTAACAAATAAACACTTAACGAAAGCTGTTGCTTGATTGAAGTGATTTAAGGTATGTTTGCAACATCCATACATTTTCTAATACCTTTATCCAATACAGGGTCGCAGGTTAGCCAAAGCCTATCCCAGCAAGCAATAGGTGCAAGGTAGAACACACCCTAGACAGGACGCCAGTCCATCACAGTGTTCACAACATATTTTTATTAAAAAATACATCAGCAGTACTGGATAATGACATAAATTAGCCATTGAAAAAAATAGGACGAAAAAAATATGCAGGATTATTTGTTTTTATCTTTTTCACACTACTGTATAAAACTGTTTCTATGGTCAAACTGGAGTTGAGTCCTCTTTTTTTCACTTTAAAACGAATCAAGACAAATTTCTATCCTTCATTTGTCAAATCATGTCTAACTGCTGCAAATTAAGGCGATCATGCGCATGACATCAACAAATTCACCCCTTTTTCCTAAAATAAGACACTCTCTCTCCGAGTGTGAAAGAATGGTTTAAGTCATTTTCCTGTCCTTAACAGACCTGCTGAAACACCCATTAAAAAAAACAGTGAAATGCAAAGGTGTAGCTGATCTCCATTTAAGACAGGAACAAGGAGGTATGTACACATTACCACCATTTACATAAAATAAAATCTAATTGAAGATAGCAAGTTGAATGTGCTTGGGAATTAAACTACTGAAAAGCACTGTGGTGCATGCCCCATTAATTTGCCTTTGGTAGGTTCCAAACAGTGCTTTCAAATCATCATGTCCCATGTGCATAGTTAGATTAAGGTATTTGTCAAAAATACCCAACAACAGGGAAGAGAGCAGAGACAGGGAAAACAATCCATCTGTCTATCTATTCTGAAGCCCAGCATAAATATTTCAGTCATGATTCAAAATTGCATTCATACTTATGGTTTTCTAGTTTATTTGGCTAATGGACACTAGATTTCTAGAAATGTGCAAAGTGTTTTAAATTCATGAAATAGTTTTCCAGTGAAGTAAAAAAACACATTCATTTCATTTCTGTTTCACTGACGCAGAATTCCCTTTAAATCACGTTGAATAAACTTAGAAATCACTTTCCTTTTCAATAACGGCAAGCTCCTTAGAAGATACTTATAATAAACACCTATGTTGTAAATTTAGTCTACAACTGCTTAGTAATGCATCTAGACTCTTGATCCAGATGTGGTCAATTGCACTAACAATCAATTCAAGACATTCAACATCATGTTTCATTTTTGGAACCTCTAAAATGCTTTGTGTGGTGGGATCAGGAAAGCATATTTGTTTATTAGATTTACAGTTGTCACACTATTTCATAATTTGGCATTTCACAGCTCTGACTACAACAGCTACCCTCTGTGCTCCCTCTTATTTTTTCAGTTATATGCTTGATTGTGAATGATTATTCCTGATTGCTGTTCTATGCTGTTTTATCTGATCAATTGAATCTTCGTGCAGGTCTTAAAGCAGTGTCAGCGGAGTCAGTGAACCTACAGTGGATTAGATTTTATTAAATGAGGTCTTCCAAGCCAGTGTCCCTCTCTCAACCTAAAACACACCAGGGATTCCAAAAATTCCACAGTCCTCAGTTTCTGAAAGGCCAAGGAAGAAAGGCTGCTCTAAACAAAATCCACCCTTTTTTTATTTACAGTCGTCAAACATCCCCTCTTAACTGAAAAGTGCCAAATGTTTGTTTTTATATTACCTTCACAGAGCAATGTGGAATCTCTTAAAGAGCAGGTTCCTGTCCGCTAAAAGCCAGAGGGCTTAAGAACAGTAAATCAGATAGCACAAACAGAAATAAAAATGGAGACAAAAAAAAGGCACACAAAATGGATTTCCCATCATTTCAGGCACTGTGTGCTGCAACCCATCAACTGGCATTCATAAAAACCCATTTAATGGACACACTCTTATCATGCCTATTACAAATTCGCCATCCACACTGACAGCGAGACAAGGGGTTAAGGACGAGGCAGCATCACAAACAGAGCATTTTATTAAAGCACAGGCACGTATTAGGAATTAAAGAAGAAAGTGAGATAGATACAGTGTGCCGACAGACACATGCCTTTCCCCCCCCATCCCTTTCCTGTACACCTGCTTCAGCCTCTTCATCACAGAGGCAGAGCTCGCTCCTGCAGGAAAAGAGATAATGCAGAGAAAATCATCTCTGTCCATTTTGTCCAAGCCCCGCGTTTGCCTATCCTTTTGTTCCTGATAATTTTTTTAATTAAAATGTAGAAAATGCTCCTGAAATTCCTCGCAGCGGCAGCGCAGGCTGTTTATCAGAGTGTCATCCAGCACATATCAATGACTCGCCCCTTTCCCCCTGCAGCAAAGCATTTCATATGAATTCTAGCCACATGCTCACAAATGCTGCAAGCTCGTGCTAAGCATATATGAGTAGCAGGGAGGAAAGAGCTTTAACCTTTATTCTGCAATGTAGCTGTTATTTATTATATTGAAAAATTACCACCTCAATTTGCCTGAAGGCATACAGATAAGCCAAGATGCAGACAGCCACAAAAAAAATCTAAATCCAAATGTACTTTTAAAACAGCTTTGCTTTAGACCGTGTTCTTCGGCAGTAATTTTCTATTGGAGTCATCGTTTCTGCTTTTTTTAAGCAGAAACAATACCTTTCTATTATTAGTATTAGAATTATTAAGAACTCTCCAAGGTGCTCCTTATTTTTTTAAATCTCATGCCAAGGTGTGCCCAGACAGTGAACAGTGTATTTTCCTTTTAAGTGCTGTAATAACCTGTAAAGTTTTCGTGTCACAATTCCAATCTACGTTTCATTTTTATTGAAAGTGTTTATCAGTCGCCAGAATTTCTTCCAATCCCATTGCAAAACTAAAAATCAGGAGCTGCAGTGTGTAATATAGCCCAATTATATTGTCGTGAGAAATGACATAGCACTCTCTTTATTATGACTCCCAAAGTCTCTTTTATTTGGAGTCAGCAAGCCGAATTGGTGCATATTAGTGTCTTGCATGCAGCTTGTCAGGATCATGTCTTGAGTCAGGACTCCTAATTGTGATACTTAAGCATAGGACCCCTTCCCTAACCTACTGTACGTACATAAAGGTTTCAAGAGAGCTAAGCCAATGTCTTCAGCAATGTAAAATATTTAACATGACATATACATGTGAGAAATTTAGGGGTTTCACAGTTTCAGACATGATCAGATTGAAGCAGAGGAATCATCTTTAAATCAATAGCTCAGTAACTCTGGAAATTATCAGTTATGTGACTGCAATCTATATTACAATATTAAAATCTCAAACCAAGCACCTTTGACTTACAGGTCTCTGTATAAATGACAGTATCAGCCACCATTAGCCTCAGAACATTTCTGCCTTTAAGAGTGTCCTGCTGATTTAAAACGAATATTAAATCATATGTCAAAAGGCTGAGCTAATTTCATTAGAGCTTCCAAATTCAACAGCATCCAATAACATCCCTGCTGTCTGAGTGTTTGGACCCTCCACTATTAAAAACACAAAAGTAAAAATAAAAAAAACCACCAGAATTTATAATACAGGTTAGAAGATACTGCACTGTGATCTGTACATCCCCTTCGGCACAGTTTCCTCTCTCTACGTACATATCAGAAAGCAAGCTGTTTCTGGATCCAGAAACAATATTCATTTTCATTCGGGTTCCATTTTTTTCTGTTCATATGGATTTTCTATCCTCAGATCAGGAAGGTTACCACATTTATGAGTGGTTGCACTATAAAAAGGTAGAGACAAGTGCTTTCTATCCTATAAATTATTCACGCTCATCACCTTTAGCCAAGCAACAAAACATCAAGGATACAGTATCTTACCTTAGAGTGCTATTTGAAAAAAAAACTGCACTACTCCTCTGTGTCTTGTATAATTTCATCACATTTCAGATGCGACAAACTAGAAACAGTGATTTTTGGTGGAAGTTTGTATGAGAACAAGGAACAGGAGAGATGTCCTTCACTAGCAATGCAATACTTACTTTATTTCACAACAAATGTCATTTGATAATAACTGTAGAGAAGTGAAAACAATAAATTGAGTAGCAGAGTCTTAACAGAATTGGTTCTGCAAAGAAAATAGAACTTTCAAGGGGTTTTGTCTTTTAAAGTCAGGCGTCTGTCACCCAGAGCCTTATCACAAAATCATAACAAGCAAGCAGTTCAACATACAGTATTGTAGGGTGAAAAAAATGCCTTTTAGTTTGCTCAGCAATACAGCTTAACTTTACAACTTGGCTAAGCCTTGGTGTGGTTTCATCAAGGAATTGTTTTTTTCGCTGCACAGCAAAGAGTGTTAAAAGAAAAAAAATCTTCATACTTCAGGAACACTCTTTACATTTCTTCTTTGCAACTTCTGGCACAAGACATGTCAAGAAAGGGCAGGCCGTAGATTTAGGGGGGATATATCTATATAGAAGGAAGTCATTCTCAAACACAGAGTAGCACACAGCTTTACTGCAAAGCATTAAGTGGACCAGGGACATGCAGATTTCAAAGATAGTATTGATATAAATACAGAATATAAATATATATATAGTCAAAGGCTGGGCTGCATTAAACAATCTTTGAGCTCATAAAATGTCAAGAGAATTGCTTCAAAATAACAATATAGGCATTTTATAGCACAGATCATTGACATTCTCAAAAATCCCATTCAATACAGTACAGCTCAAAGCACAAAAAAGCTCAAACATTAATGGTTTTGATGTATTTTCAACATAAAAATAAAAACAGGGAAAACAAAATCACATTAATCTCTTATCAGTGCTCCAGTGCATAAGAAGATGTTTTGCACTTGTTACTGTGACCACTAGTCATGGGGTTCTGCTTTAGATTCAGCTTGCAAATGCAAAGCATCTGCAGAGTCATCCCCCCCAGTACTTCCCTCCAAAACAGAGCAGTTTAAAATAGCCTGGCTGTAGTGCACCGTCTCATATAAACAAGGCTATTACCAGCCTCTCTCCACTGGCACAAACACGCCCTGCCAGATAACTAGAATAGAACAGTGGATGACTGCTATATGCAGAGTCATTCTAAACATGTTTCTCTCAAAGTTCACTGTCAGTGCTATTATTGGACCTGGAAGTTTACCATGAGAAAGACAGGCAGTTAGTAAGATCTCTCTTTTTCTTCACCTGACGATTGTAGTTACTGGCCACTACTCGGTGGAGTATGGGCTGTTGGTATTTTTTTTCTTTATTTGTATTGGCTTGGGGCCCTTCGGTTCATATGCTAGTCTGTACGTTTAAAAAAAGAAACACCAACTGATGTTTAAACAGGCAGAAAAAGACATGCTCTCGTTTAGCATGAGGTAACTCTACTGACAGGACATGGAACATTTCTGTCACGAAGACAAAACACTAGATTTTTGCCCTGAGGAATGGGGCAATGCCAAGGATCATGTTGTAGTCGTGACACCAAGGCCAAGATTCTGGCAATGTCTTGCCAGAGGCCAAAAAATATCTTTAGCAGAGGAAAATTGCAGACAGATTTGACTGAACAGTTATGATTTTTTTTCTGTGTAGTGTTTTTGGTTTCGTAATGCCAAATACTTTTTTGATTTTTGGTTGAATTCACTGCTGACTTTCCATTGATTATATTTTTTTAAAATTATCTATCCAGTTTTCTGCAACTCCTTCCCAGAATTGTTCACAATCCAGGTACTACGCATCAGTTTTGGATGCCAAATAAAGGAACTACTACGACTATTGCTTCTCAGCTCATCTTGCCAAACAGTTTTAATTCATTTGGTCCTTCTTGTTTACCATTAATTTGCTAGAAAACAAATTGTGTCCCTCCTACTCCATCAGTACAATCCCAAAACTAGTTTAGACCAGTTAAACTGTGTAAATAAAATAATATTACACTAGTTTGAGGAACTGAAATGGGAATACGGTTACCAGCGTCACACTGAGCCACCTACTGTATATCACAAGTTTAACTGCAAAACTTAATATGGCCACATTAACTGTCATTGCATCTACACACAACACAAGTGAGAAATTCCATGCTGCAGTCCTCCACAACTGTGCTGAAAAACTCATTCCGAAAATGGAAAACATGCTCAACTAACAGAAACATAGGGACGTACTCAAAAATAAAACAAAGGTTCAGATTCGAAAAATTTAGTTTTTTGTGAGATTTTACATGAATACTTTTCAGGCAGACAGGTACGGAAGGAAAAACAATAGTGGTTGGGCAAAAAAGCCTTTTTATCAAGAGTGCAGAATGTAAACTGTGAACTTAAGACACCATTTCCCAACAAGTTATTTAAATTTACACTGAACAACACATTATGAGGTTCATAAAGAGAGACTGACTTTTTAGATTAAGCTCTTGTTTGGTGTATGTTTTCTGGGGGAAGAACAACGAGAATACCTAAAGTACACCATTTTGTGTCTTTGCTAGAAATGTATCTGATGCATTTGGAATTGTGGACAATTGCAATTCATTTCTTGGTTTAATATACTTTTTACTCAAATGAGCAGAATATTAAACAGAGAAATGAAGAGTGGGAAGCAATTCGACATCCATTTCTTTCGGCATTTTATTTGTTGCATGAAATCTGTATTTTACTTAAAGTGCATTTAAATTCCAAAATGTATATGTCTGAGTTTTTTTTTCATAAAGTGGTTTTACGCACAGATAAGAGGAGCACGTTGTAGTTACTGTACTTATGGCCTATAATTTCAAAGGAATCAGCCTATTATTGCAATAAAAAATGAACAGGGATAAAGGAGATACAGTCCCTTCATTTTTAATAGTAAAATAGATAAAAAGATAAGAAAATGTAAAGTACTGAATACTTTGTGGCTCAGCCTAATTTTTTGGCTGGACCTACTGTATGTCTGTTTCTTTTATCTCTCTCACACACACACACTCAGGGGATGCTTCATTTAGTCCTGTAAAGGATAATACAGCCAGCTGGAAGACTTTTGCACCATTGCCATTGTAAGGTTCTGTTCATAGCTTGAATCAATCATATATGCAATGGATCCAATAAGTGGGAAAGGAGAACACACCTGGGGTCTAAGAAGAGTACTGCTGAGGACAATTCAATTTGGAGCTCTGCCCCTAATAAGTGTCATGTTTTTTAGCAGATGCCACACCACAAAAAAGATTAATTAATAGCATACGGGCAAGCACATGGATCTCTCGCACCCAGACTTCAATATGTCTTCATTTTACCCTTCAGTTTTTCATACAGTGCAGCATGATCAGGTTTCTGCAGGCGATGTTTTTCTAATTACGAGAATCAAACGAGCAGCTTTTATACATCGTTCACAAACAGTGCAGGTCAACAGCACAGGAGGCTATATATTTGTTTTTTAATCCAGCGCAAGTCCAATGATGCAGCCTAATAGGAACCATAAACATACTGTTAAAAAATAGTAAATTAACCACTTAACTCAGATTTACAGTCACATCCTGCTTGTTCATTTCATAATATTTTAAACTTGTACTTTTGAACTTTTTTCTTTACCCTGATCCTATATTTATCCAGTTACATGAAATTTGTCATATTTTGTGAACAGCGTCTTTTGGGAACATCATTTGTTTTTCACCAATCCTTACTCAAGACAAAAATCTATGTGAACAGCAAATACTTCTCTTAAAAAGAACGGGCTTCTTTTAAAAATTACATTGCACACACATTTTAAATGGCTGCCTTCTTATTACTTAGCACAGCCAGATATTTTGTTGCTGAAACCGGCTACCCGCAGGTACTTCATGATAACCGATGCATTCAGCATGGGTTTATCTTACCTCTAATAATAAATATCAAACAAATAAGAAGCTTACAGAAAGTTTGCAGTTTTTTAAATGCAAGATACTTCAGTAGAAAAGCAATCCAGGGACATTTTAAATTGGTGTCCTATCAGTTTTTATAAGATAGCCACCTATTAAAGGACGTCCTTCCTTCTTCTAGGTAAACTTTAATTCATGGAACATGACAAAGGCTGTGGAAGCTTTCATTACAGCGGCTAACTACAACCACATTTAAATAAGCAAACAATTTACCAAACACTTCAGTGTATTATTCCCCAACGAAATATCCCCCCCTGTAGCTCTTCAGACATGTAATTTGCCTTTTTTTGTGTGTTTGCTTGACCTAGAAAAAACAATTTTAAAAGGGTCTTCCTGTAGTTTAAACATCTCTGTGGAACAGGTAGGCTCCAGTACCCTTTTTTCTCCAGAAGATGAATTGGTAAGCTGTCTGCTAGAGACAGGGCGAGTAGTTGTGTTTCTGTAATGGGACACTGGAAGTGTCTTTGATTAATGGAATAGCGATACTGAGCTGTTAGGGAACCTTCCTACTGAAAGACCGATTGAAGAGAAGATGCTCGCAGACAGATGTGAGACCAGAGCCAAATTAAGGAGAAAAGAACAAATCCAAAGATATTTACCTGCCATTGTGCAAAGGTAAATGAATCAGTAGTTTAAAAATACAGCAAAGGTACAGCTTGTCATGCATTGCCTAAATGCTAAATGCCATCCTGAAAACTTTTTCACAGTTGTCTGTAACTTGCTACAAAAAAAGCTAAGTGCTTTCTAACTGAGCTAAGGGACCAATGTATAAAAACAAATACTTTTTTTGGGGACATTGCACTGAATTTAATAAATAACGGTACCGGTGTCACAACTACTAAATTAAACATTTGCCAGCACTTTTTTTACACTGAGTCAAGTTATTCATAACTCAAGACTACTCACTTGAGAGTGATAAATACACAGATAAGTTCTGTGTGTCTTTTTCCTTCTGGATTTGTATCCTCTGTAAGGAGTAAATATCTAACCACAACCTTAAAACCCCATATTAAATAAAGACATTAATGTTTCATTAATATACCTCTTCTGCAGGCCCCTTCATTACAAGTCGCCTTGGATCTTTATTGGAGCCCTAAAGGTGTTAACACTACACCCTCCTAATGGGGAGTTAATACAACAAAATTAACAAGGGTTGTTTTGCTCTTAAAATGCAAAATAATAAAAAATGTCACGCTAAAGTGATGAAATACAGCAAGTTAATCTCATTAAATATTGTTTTTATACATGGCTATAGTCACACTTGCAATGCTAATTAACCCAACTTACTGCTCTTCTAAGCAATTCAAAATGCCTCGCGAACAGTTTCTTTGTGGAACTGTAAAGGAATTTTGGGATTGATTTCTGATGTGTTTATAAATAAAAAAAGTGGTTTAGGTAAGGTACTGTACAACTTGGATCCTACAGTTATTTCTGTTGAACCATGGCTTATTTGAATATATTTCACTTATTTTTTTGTATATCTACATCCATTTGCTCTCGATCTCTTTTCAAAGGTTTGGCTTGGCGGAAGGCCCTAACCTCAAAAAACATTCTGTGCAGAACCAAACAAGCCTGTTCATTCAAAACATTCTGGAAAAAGTTGTTGTTTACCCAGTGCTAAAAACATGCCCAACAATACTAAGGTTAGAGTGGAAGAACACTGTGTTAAGTTGTTCAACTGCCAAGTGTTAGCCTCTCCATTTGGAAATGGATCGAGATAAGCAAAGATTAAAATCTGTTTTGCTGCTCAAATGTCAACAAGTTTCAAAATGGAATTTGTTTAATATTTTGCTTATTAGTAATACATTAACAAAAACTCTATTTAGGTTATGCAAAATTGTGTTACTCTTTAATTACACACAAAAACAATGGAAAGTCACAGTAAGTCTACAAAAACTGCAGCAGATTTTAAAATCATATTTAATCGTCTACCTTATTTAATAAATGCAGCTTAGTTCTTCAGATGGACAATGGCAGACTAATATTTGCATAACATTTTCTTGAATTTGCTATGTGGTTTTCTTAGCACAGTTTTCAACATAATGAGAAATTTGGACTTTTTCAGTGAGCCAAGGTTTGTAAAGAAACACAGGTGACAAACGCGGTCATTAGGCTATGATGAAAAAACAAACAGTAACTGATCTCTGTTTGAACAGAAATCCCTGTGTTAGTCAGCTTCTCCTTTATGGTCACAACGTACTACAAAAAAATCAGACTGGATCTGTATATTATTTCACCATTTGTTAAATGGTGTCCTTTTAAATCTGACTGTTTCAGATTTAAAAGCAAAAGAGCTCGAGTCTACAAATCAAGAGAATAAACAAAATAACCAAATGGTACTGTAAAAGAAGCTGTTACATCTTACTAAAAAGCATGGTTGAAGTATGCACTGAATTCATCAAATCTGTGACCCCTGATATAAGCATTTTTATGTAGCAAATTGTGGTTTCGCAGCACAGCAGTGCTGTGTAAGTTGCCTTGATGTACAGTGTCTAGAAAGTAATGAAGTGAACTAAAAATAAAACTCTTAAATTTCAACAAAAGGCCTTCGTTGCACAAACCATGCAACCACACCATTGTACTTCTATTTCCTATTCACTAAAATATCACTTTAAAAGAAGCGACTGAGATTCTTATCTCCCAAAAGAAAGTGCAAGTGATAATTTCCATGTGTGTGCGCGTGGAATGCCCACAAGGGATTTCAAAAGCCCGACGAGGAGGCTTGACAATGTGCGCGACCCACAGAAGCTCTTCATCGGTGTTGTCGCCTTGTACTTTTCGAGAAGAACATAAGAAATACACAGGCTGAAAAATAAGGTTAAACAGCTCAGCCACAGACACACAGCCAGAAGGGAGGAATGGGAAATGTTACAGAGGTCTACATTTACGACAACTAATGCAAGCAAGAGCAAAAAAAAAGGTATTCAAAGACCTCCATGCACACCTTTGAATGTCTTGAACCTTTTTGTAGAATTAACCTTTTTTTTTTTTTGGCGCTTGCTGCACCTCGATTAGATTATTGGGAGGGTTAGGATGGGGGGACACGGAAGAAAGGATGTTTATGTTAGACTCATTTCCAGGCTGTAACCCTTCCTAAGGGAATGCATTCCTTACCAAAGTGATGGCAAAAGGTATGCAAACCATCTGGACAAAGCGACTGACCACAATGCCCCTATACACTGAGCAGATTGTTGGCAGTTCTTTCCTCACTGAACGCTTTCATTCAATACCCCAGGCCTTGATAGCCATCTACTCAGAGGGGTCATCGATAATTTTCAACTTTACCCAAGCTCCCTCCCCCCTCTTCACAGTGTATTCCCTGTTTATTCCTTATTTGCTGTGCCCTGGAGCCTCTTTTAGAGGTAGGTGACCCCTTCCAGAATAATGTATACCCAAAGAACAAAAATGTTTCTCCTATTAATACACTGCTAAAATACAAGAAGTAATGTCAGTCACTTTTAATTCATTCTCTCGTATTTAGTGTCACTCGCATTACAAATAAACCCCCCACAAAAACAATTCTGAAAAATGCCAAAGCACACTAAACAAAGTGACCAAAAAGAATGTATATTCTGTATTTATTTACTAATTCCAAATTGTTTGCATTGCATCAGAACAACTGCTTTGGGACAGTAAGAAAAATCCATTGCTGAAATAAACTTCATAAATGGTCAATTGAAGTTTTAACGAGGCATCTTGAAAACTAAATCTTTAAGTTAATCTGAGAAAGCACTCTCATGTCTTGCAACTATAGCTTTTTCACAAACACAAGATTGCCTGATGGACTGAAGCTGGTCAAATGAATTCAATACACAGAAATAAGCTGATAATTTAAAAGCCTAACAGCTCAGCAAAGTAGAGCTCACATAAGGCAGAGTATTCAAAATTTCTATTTGAATCACTGAGAAAAAAATATCACACTGAGGTTCACCAGCTGAGTAGTTTTTTGGCAGTACTAAGGGATAAAACTCAGACATTTCTGTTTACTTATTATTTACAGCCGAATTATAAAGTTTGTACGTATGACGAAGTATTTGAACAGTAACAAACCATACAGCAGTCTCTTTACACATTTATGAACAATGTCTCAGCAGACTCAGGTTAGTAGTGTCGGGAGATGTAGTGTTAGTGTTTGGGGATGTCATGAGAATCCAGGAAGGAACTCAATTTCATTTAATGCCCTCTTGACTAGGCAAACTCATCAACTAGGCTTGCACTCCAGTAACGTATAGTATTGATACTACTGTATTCATGCTGCTGAATATCAAACAGTTACAATTAAAAGATTTTCATTGATTGTACTGTACTTGGAAGAGGAAACCTAAACTCGGGAGAACTGAAAAGCCACAGAACAGAACTGGATGATCTCGAATGAAGAAGCTGAATTTGATAATCAGCCCTGACACTCAATTTGCTAATTAGGGGGATCCTAATTAATTAATCAATGTGCATTTCAAAGACAGAACTGTCAAGCGCAGTCAAGTGTAGTTTTTTTTCCCCAACTGTTGTTATTCCCTCCCCTTGCCGCAAATCTGAAACGCCCCCCCCCCCCCCAGCGGACACCCCCTCTTCCCGGTCCTCATCATACTACCAACACGCTCTCACAGATGCACACACACCTCTCCATTCCTCTCTGTCAAAATGTGCAGCCAACCAGCTGAAGCCTGCTCCTATTTTCAAGCAGTCACTACTGCAGGATGAATGAATAATGAAGTCATAGGCATCTGGAATGCCTCCTACACTCTACGCTTGCATTTCCATTTTTATTTCACCCCATCAAGAATTATTATTTCAGTTTGCTGTTGAAAAAGACATTATTTCCTATTAAGTGGACTAATAGGAAACCTTCCATGAGAGGGGTCATTCATCTCCTCGTGGGTGTTGCAGAACCACTACTGTTGATAAAGATGATATTCTGATGACATCTGCCTTCTTGCACTTTCTCAGAGTATGTCGCACACCTTTATCGGCGTTTCACCTTATCTGCGGCAACGTCTAAAAGGATCTCTTGATTTTTCAGTGCATCAATGTAAAAAGAACCCAAAAAAAATCAAAGAAAGGGGATTACCGTTTTTTCCCAATTTGTGTTTTTCAGAAACTAATAACCTTTTACAGGAAACGCCCACGGATTCTGAGATGGTATTATGAAGATTTTATGAGGGAAAATGACTTCCTCAAGAACAGCCTGTACAGGCTATTTTGCACCTGACCCGAGACTGCATGAGTTTGAATTCTCTTTTATTTGCAATGGTATACTTCTCCTGTAAGTGTTTCTGATATCAAGCTGCCAAAGAAGGTACAGTACTTCTTCAACGTAAGCCATAACCCACAATGAGACTAAAAGAACATAAAAACATGAGAAAGGCCACGAGCAAGGACACTATTTGCCTCTTTTGGTACTGTAGCTGGCGATATTGATATCAGTAAGCAAGTTTATTTTGGAGAGGCAGTATCCATATTTATATAAAATGTCTACTGAGAACATCGGTTTTTGAAGTTACAATTACACGAAATATACCATTCCCATGGCCAGTTTCAAGAAATTTGGAAAAAAGGATAAATACGTTATCATACACAGAGACTGAAAAAACACAAAACTTCCCAAACTACCCTGGTGCCTGTGTCTGTGTCTGGTTAAATCCCAGTCCCATAATTACAAGTGGTCTGTGACAACGTCAACAAGCTGATAACTGAATGGAAGCACACATGGTGAAAGAGTACATCTTTAAATGTACCCTCCAGCCAGGCACCACTTTACCTACTACTGTAGTGCACTGCGAAAGTACTAAGAAGATGATAGCCTGTCATGTTATCATATGAAGAGGCTAACAGCCATAGCAGTTGCAAAATAATCAGGAGGTTCCATACTGGACATGCTTCGAAAATCTGAGAGAAAAAAGGTTAATTGTGAGGAGACTGCCAGGTCATTTGCTTCTGGCTTGAGTGAGATATTAACTAGTGTGGGTCTGCCATTCGTTTGAACACTAATTGAAATGTCACTAATTTGGACAATAACAGTTAAACTCGCTACTTAGCGGGCACATGGCCCACAGATGTTTCCATGACATATTGCAACTATGGGTAGTTTTGCATAGATGAATATCCTGACATTTAACTTTTTTCTCATACACTCGCATCTATGAAATTAAAAATCCAGCACTGGAAAAACCTTTTTTGAAAACATTAACAGCATTTTCCTAAACTGTGGGTTAAGGTTTAATAGTCAGAAATCAGGCTAAGCACCATTTGAACCCATAATGCATTAGCCAAACCTCTGACAGACAGAGGGATAGTGAAGGCCTTATAAGCGCACAGAGCAAAATAAAAAGTATTCTCTTATTAGTGACCGCTAACACATAATAAACACATTGCAATTTGCAAAAATAATTTAAAATACATCATTAAAATTAACTTCAAATGATAACAACTGACGAAACAATCAGGCAGTTAAGAATATATATGTACTTTTCTCAAACCTGAAGAGGAATATTTTTTATGAACTTCTGCACAGTAATTCAGTTGAGTATTTAGGCAAACGTTTCCTGCACATGATCTGAACACCGGTGAGAGAATAGTGTGATGTTCATATTGCTTGGGACAGTGACCAACGTATTTGGAAAATTCAGCCTCCATAGAGCCTGAAAGCTTCTATTAATGACTTTCATTACTAACATTTAATTTTATTTCTACATTCTTGGATTTCTATACAATACCATGAAACTCATTGTTCTAATGGCAGAGAGGGAGGTGCAGTCTCAGACTAGCTCTGATCTAGTACAGTAAAAGAATTACAGAGAGTTAAGAAGATATAAGAAATGAGAATGAGGTATGGAGCTTGCCCTGCCCTCTAGGATGACGCTGAGACCTGCTACAGGCAGCTGTTGAGTTAAACAAAGGACAGGATCAGGATTTGGGGTGGGATTTCCCATAGAGGAGGCTAGCTTACAGCAAAGAAGCTAGCACAAAGTAACATGGAAAGTTATATTTATTGAAGTAAATCAAATAAAGTGAGTTTCACCACAAACAAAATGCACCCAATTTTCAGTCATCAGAACCACCACTTTGAGCACTTCCAATCTGAAGTGGCTACAGTTTGACAAGACAAATACCTTGAAATCCATATGCAGAAGCACCTTTGCTGTATCCTTTTTTTTCCAAAGACTTTTCTTATCTGTTCCAAGGTGAATGAGATTTGAGCAGTCTAGTATGGTTTCAATATGTAATGAAATATGTAACCTGTAAATAAGAAAATGCAGAAATGCAGAGAGAATACTAAAGTACTGAAAGTACTGAAAATCTATTCATTTTCAGTACAATTGCATCTCTAATAAGCTTGGACACAGAAGAGTGGTTTCAGCAGAGAAGCACAAGAAAGGATTCACAAAAGGAAAAGGGTCAGAGGTCAGAACTAGTACTCAACAGTTTGCTTTAAAAGCACTGATAAGCCCAGAAAACATCCTGAATGGAACACATACAAGGCCTTGGGCAAACAGATACTGTAAGCTTTTGGCCAACTGGAATCCTGAACTTTTCAGCACACCTGAGACATCCCCAGCTAGAGGAAGGGTAGAGACTGCCGAAATGACAGGGTCAGAGAGCACTCACTCAGGTATAGGATAATAATTAATCATTGTTAATTGTTTTTGTAAGTACCTATTAAATGACCTTTGCAACAAAATAACAGCTTGACAATGCAACTTTTTTTTTCAGGCACATCAATTCTAGAAATGTCAATTATATCTCAATAAAGGGTCAATGGGTTGTTTCGTCACACACCAGTAAAAGAAAGGTGCTTAAACCTACTGTTCGTCTATTGACTGAGTGATTGCTTCACAGAAATATACCAAGGGCACACTATAAATCAGTCCTGCTCTAGTTTGTCAACAATATACACATACACATATACATACACAAATACAGAAGATGTCTATAGGAACCATTAGCATCTGTTGCAATTTAAGGCTTCTATGAGTACATGAAATAGAAAGTACCTACAATAGGAAGTTTTTCTAGCCGTGCTAAATAAAGCAATGATCTTTTTAAAAATGCCTTTACACAACTACGCACACCCAAAAGCCAAGCAAAACCCACAACTTTTCAACACATTTTCCCCCAACCAGACACAGAAAATACTCTGTGCTGTGCCCATTTTGTTTCATTTTGAAATGTGTAAACATTTAGTTATTGGGGGCCTTTTTCTTCTCCTTTGTTGGAAATCAATATTGTCACTTAGCAATTATGCAAGTTATTATTTAAACTTCCTTATTATAAACAAGCGAGAGCAGAGCTTCAACGCTGTCACAATCACCGTTCCAGTTTGCCTTCCTTTCTTTCAGTACCCTTCCCTATTTTTATCTTGATGTAAAAGCATGTCAGCAGTTACTCTTACATTCTGTACTGCCCTTTCTCCACTGGCGAAGGAAGTGGTTAGTCACACGAACCGGCACACACAACCACACATGTGCGCACACTAGGGTTTTTATTTTAGAAGTTGTTCCTTCCTGTGCTCTGGCTTTTTCTCTGCTTTTTTTATTTCAATTTTCTAAAGCAAAGGGGGTGGGGGAGAGGATGGGGGGGTGCTACATTGACTTTTCTGTCAAACGAAACAAAAGGTAAAAGTAATAAGCCAGTTCTTTGCACACAAATCCAACAAGACCTGTGAAAGAATATTCTTTTAACTTGACATGAAGTACTTCCTTGGTCTACACGTGCAGTTTCCGAAGGTATGAAATCCATAAAATACAGTACCAGGGAGCTGGTCCAAGACTGATTTTTTAATGAATTCTGACAGTCTTCCATTCTTTTACCCATTCATTATAAATCATTTGAAGCACAAAACGCATTATTTGGGTGTATTATTATTATTCATATCAATATAAAGGGACGCAGCCTAAATGAATCACAAAGAGCATTCCATAATTTTTAATTCTATTTGCTGTTCAGTTGCCTCTATGTTATAATGACACATGCAGCAATAATTATTCCGACATCTTTAGAGCCATGAAAATGGGATTCTTTCAAGACTGCTGGCAGAGGGTCCTTTTGGCATCATCTAGAGCTGCTAACAAAAGCATTTGAAGGCATAATCACAGCTGGTATTTTAAAATTAAAACAATACCCAAATTTCGCTTGCTTTAGTCCTAATTGTGGCTTTTTGTTGTTGTTGTTAAGGTAGGGGTTTAATGGTCCATAATAGCCTGTCATCAACATTCTCCCTCATGCACATTTCCAAACCCTCCATTCTAAAGCATAAGCAATGGAGAAAGAAATTAAATTCTATAAACAAACAACATCTGAACAAACAGCCTCCTTTCCTTTAATGGTGACAACTCAAAGGAGTATGTGGAGAAAAAAAAATGTTTTATCTCAACAAAAGCACGAGAAAGCCGTTTTGCTTGCCGTGCATGAAGTCTCATGGCTATGCTAGCAAACCTCTGCCTTCTTTTCATATTGCAATGTTCAATCTTCTACAGTACATGCAGTGCCGTCAGTCCCATTAAAAAGACAATAAGACTCTACTTTAATTTCCTTAGTAAAACTGTTTGCAGACAGCGGATTTATCCCTGCCGATCGAAACAGAGGACCTAAATGCCACTATCATTAAAATATGACCCTTTCTGGAACTATAAATGATTTTAAACAGGAAAATACACCAAAGAGTCCAGAATATACAATGAGACGTTCATTTTCATTATACTGGCACACAAGAGACCCCACTTTAATTACTAAAACACTGGAGGTATTCTGACCTACTACTATTCAGATCTATGGAATCGACCCCAGGATCTGGCATTTCCATTTGAAATGCATTTTATAGCATTTAAAGATGCCACTCAACTGCTTTAAAACTTTAAAGAAAATTACCCAGAGATACACATTATGGTTGTCAGATCCATGGTAAGCCATGACCAAACACTATAAAAACAGATTTTACTGAAAAAAATGTGATCTCAGTGCTTTTTTTCCTGACTTCTGGCTTGCTTGTCTTTTATTATTCCCGTTTGAGACCGATCATTAGTGACCAGACAGGTGAGAGACTTGTCACAGGGAAAGGTTTCAGTTTTTTAAAAGCATCACCGTGGTGGTTGAAAGCAGTATTTCAAGGAGGGCGGCGCTTGATCCGATTCATTTCTGTGTTCGACAGAACCCCTGCACGTGGGCCACATTCACGATTGGGAAAAACTCTTGGCCACAGCTATGAGCCGATAGCGAAACAAAACACACATTTGGATCCACAGCCCTGTCACAATCATAAGCTTTCAGAGCCCGTTTGCTTCAGAAGAGTGAGCCTCCATAAGCAGCCAGCAGCCGTGTGGCAAATATATTGATTTTCTGGGCCTATCACTCAGCAACCAATACTCAGTTACCAGGCTACTGAAATATGTAATTTACTGCAAGGCAGGGATCCGGACTAGTGTGTCACACATTTACAGTGTTAATAAAGGTAGCAGATGTAGCTTTTTTGGAAATCCTAGCTACAGTAGAGTACAATCAAGCTCTGACGGAAATACAATTGAGAAGAGCTATTTACTATTCAATGTCAAATTACAATTAGCAGAACTATAACGTGTCTGTAAACGAGACCCCCATGTGTAGGAAACTTGTTCTGGAATGCATATTAAGGTTTACAAAAAAAAATCAAAAACAATTTTAATGAGATAATCTTCCCCACGTTATCATTTTAATTTTGGAAAAAATAAAACTGTTTCAACCTGAGAGAAAACATTTGTTCAAAGCCGATATGTTTATCTTTTGCAAACTGAACTAAAATCAGATCTGTATTTCTCAAAAAGTTTGTACAGATCCGTAAAATCTTTTTAATGGCTTTAGGAAATCACTGATTTCAACATATTTCAGCTCCGAGGGAACAGCCAAGCCAGTCAGATCAAAATGGTTCACACAAACACAAGGCTGAGCACAGTGACAGATTCTTGAGCAAGAACTTGGTTCAGATTTTTAACACCTACGTATGACAGGCATTCAATTGAGTTCAACTGCGATGCAAATCATTCCTGTGTACCAACATGTCGGTTAAAGTATCACTGAGTGTTAACAGCATGGTTAGCATACATTAATAAAATTAAATTTGGGTCCCCTAAATTAAATTGGTACAATTATGTGCACACTAGGCCAGACTGTTCAATGAGTGAAACAAATGATAAAACACACATGCCAAAATTTGCTGTTTTGAAAACCAGAGCACAGTCTACAGTATATCAACTGTGCTTTAAAAACATTGAAGTTGGTTTGATATTTTCAGAACGGAATGCAAATTCACTAATATATATGACTAACACAGAGATGACAATAACAGGCCATCTACTTCATACTATAAAGTAGCTGTATTGTAATTTTCTCTTTTACACTCCACAAGGTTTCATAGTGTAAGGATGCCAAAGGAAAGAAATTGTTATGCTGATGATTCAGGACCTTTCGACTCTGTAGATGAGCTCTTATAGAATGACAGTATATGAAAAACGCAAACGTTTCAAGGCAACAGAGGAACATTTCAGATCGGTTTTCATCCAAGATCGTCTGCTTTTAATAAGAGAAAACTCTTTGTTAATATTCTTGTGACATAAACAAGTAATACTTGTTTGATTTCTCATTGAAGGGGGAAGAGGCGATTTTACCAGCTTAATCTCAGCACCTTCCAAAGAGAAACCTTATAAAAAAACCTTACCTCGAGTCCACATGTGCATTCATCTGCACTTCGCACCTGACTAAACTTAGAAGCCAGGGATAATGTATTTAAATTACTTCCAGACTTAAGATTACCTGCCCAGTGTAATTTCACCATTCTTTGTTCCCATAATTACAGCAAAATAAAAAACAGCAAGTGTAGCCAATTAATATAAGGTGTAGAGGGGGATCATCTGTGATATGTTAAGCACACAAAGCATATTTTAAGAGGAACGGGGGTAGTCAAGTCTTTTCTACAGTATGTGGATGAGCACAAGGGGAGGATTAAATTTATGGAAACTGCTAAAGCAAACCTATAAAAGACCAACGTTAAAAAAAAAAGCCGTGGAGCAACACAACACAAAGCTTTTCAATAAATGAAATCCCAACTGCAGATGTTATCTTTGGTGCATTGCCCAAGCACTCACTACATATCAGAATTTTTATACTGCCAATTTCATGGCTTCAATTTTCAGAAACAGGGTCGGTGATAGGGTGGACTTGTTCACTAAGTCACAAGCCTTTTGCAATTTTTTTCTCAACTGCGCTTAGCTAAAATGTTTTTGAAAAATACTGGCTGCTTTAAGATGCAACAGGTTTTTTTAAGAGGCAATTATAACACGTATAGTCAGTGAATGACAACAGTTCTTTTGATGTATTGTGATTGTGTGAATACTTGGGATTGCGTTATTGGATTTGGGAAAAACAAGGATTCTTTTCCTGTTAAATAATTAAAAAAAAGGGAAGGGGAATATGCCTTCAAAGGATCTGATTTTATACTGAGATACAAGAAACTCCATGAACAGATCCACTGAGTATTTTTCTGATTCTTGTTGCAAGGAGGTTATCAAAAAGGAACAATGCTATTTTTTAATAAAACTAAATTACAATGAAATGCCACAGAAGTGATGTATGTCCAGGTTCCATGATGTCTAAAGGTGCTTTTCCCCCTCAATGACATTATACAATTAATTAATGGTGAAACAATGTTTTTCAATTCTGGTCACTAAACATTGAACTCCTTTTAAGACTGTACCTAAGACAAAAACAGACTAGAAAACACAAAGGAACTTCTATCTGACATAAACTTCAAACTCCAAGACGAGAAAACAGATTTGGCACAAGATTGGAATATATTGCGGCTATTGCTTTTCCTTTCCACTCAGTCTCATAGAAGATTAATGACTAATCAGTTCCTGGTGATATTAATTTCCATTCACTCCACTCTCACAGGTATCCCAGTACAGAATAAAGACTCTCAAAGGACAGCAGTTATTGAAGTTTCTGGTCACAACCAGTACTCTTCTATCATAAAATGATAATTTTATATTTACATCATTTTATGATTTTATTTTTTCATCCCTCCATAACTTTTAACTGAACGATGGCCAAGATGTTAGGTGATTTGGTCATATTCCTGAAATAACAATGATTATAATTCATTGTAATCTGCTCATCCAAACATTTGGCATTTTGGGGTTAATCCTCTAGATTAAATCTTTTATTTCCTGCAAATCTGTTCTTGCACATATCCTGACTTTATAAGGATGCATTTGCAAATGATGAATAACACACACTGTGGTGATCAAGCGATCTCATGTCATGAACGTGGGCTTGAAATACTCTTCCCTATGGATCAGAGATTCTGAATATCTTGTCTGTTTTCCAATGTCACCTTACCACTTGTACTTACTGTACAGACTAGCATTCCTACACATATCGGATGCTTATTGTGTACTATACACGGACAGATATGTTTTTGTTACAAAAAGCAATTTATAAATTATGATCACAGTAAATTTTTAATGAAACGTTAAATGAAATGAAACCATGAAAATGTGTCTTACCCTAATTCACTTGACAATCGGACAAGCTGTAGTAACCTGCACCCACTATAGTTACTGAATTCAATACATAATGTAACAATCATTTTCAATCCAATCAGATAGCACCTGGATAATGCTGGCATTTGAATTTAATCATGTCATTAAATAAAATGAAACGTTTAATGTTAATCAACCTTTTATATTATTCATCACTAACAAAACAAAGGCTTTCTAAAAGAGATTCTTTGCATCCTGAAACCTAAGATAAGAAACATGTTATTCTCTAGAATTTACGTCATAAACGTTTACCGTTTACTAGCATAATCGAGATGTTAGGTAATAACCTATACACCCTTTGAAGAGCACTGCATAATCTTTCAAAATATAAATCTTAAATGCCATATTCTGCCAAATACCAGACTTGTCAGAACTGTAATTTCATCACATAGGTGTAATGGGATCTAAAAAGCAAAACACAAGATTAATTCTAGTTTTATACTGTATCTAGACTATATTACTGCACATTTCCAACTCCACGTGTGAACGTCCTTTTGAACAATTGAGTCTGGATGCACTAAAACATTTGCCCCTGTTATTGTACATGGGGCTTTTGTCATAAGTAAAAGACAGATGAAAAAGGTTTTCAATAAGTGGTTGGCAAATTTCTGTCATGATTTTCTAAGTAAACGTATGACTGCCGTAGGCGAAAAATAGAAAGTAACTAGTCAAAGAAGGACCCCATTCAATACTTTATAAATGAATACAAATACCTCATTTCACACAATCCTAGCGGGACTTTTCAGACCTATTTCCACTTTGAGTAAAAAAACAGAGAACTCTAGAGTGACAGACAATGATGAATCACACTGCTCATACTGCGTTGTTAAGAGTTTTTAGTGATGAGTAGAGACTAGTCAGCCACAGATTGCAACAGCGGCACGAATGGATGTTGATATAAAGGCTTGATCAGGCAATCCAATTGAAGCAAACATTCTAGTCACTTGATGGAAAAGAAATGCTCAAACCAATTCACTATTTCCAAAGCAAACAAAAGAAAGTTTTAATATGAGAACAGTGCTGTTTGTGCTTTTTAACTAACAATGAATTTCATTTGCTCGTCTGAATGGAATACTTTTTTTTTTGTTCTTCTGCATGTTGACTGTGTCCTACACTATTAAATGAAGAGATGCGGCCACTGGGAGGGTTCATAATCATAATTCAAGTGGCACACCCTAACCCTAACCTCCTGATGCGGAGATCAGTTTAAAATAAAGTCTGGTTTCTGTTGCCCCCTGGCACACCTTGCTACATTTTTGCTTTTCATCATAAACTGCACGCACACTGTCCCTGCCCACGCTGTGACTGGAATTTGATCTTTTCAAAGAGGTTCGCTGTAAATTTTTGACAGTTGACAAAATTACAGAAACATATTGATTCAGCCACTTGCTTTTTAGGGTCAAGGTCCAATGACCATGTCGTCAGTGACAAAACTGCCACTGTATGTAGATTCAAACAGGTTAAAATAAATAATAGCAAAACAACAAATAAAATGAGAACTTCCCCTCATTTTTAATTGTTATATCCATTCCACTTCATCCGTTATAAGATATTTCAGTGTACAGCTGTCTATTTTTCTTACATAGAAATCACATAACACACTATTTTGAAACAATAAAGGATGATATTAATGCTAAATGAATTAAGCAAATGCTAAGGAGCAGCAAGGGCATCACCTTAAGCATAACTGGTATGTACAATTAAACTCAATAATATTATTATTCTGTTGTCGATTGCTTCTAAACCTGCACCCTTGCACAGCTGCTTTAAAAAAAAAAATCAATCTTTTATCCCTCACAGTTAAATAAATCCCTTCGAATTCACAAGATAAATACTAGTAATTTGATTCTTATCTTATTTAAATCCAATCCCAAGCCAATTCAAAGCAAGACACTAATTAAAGCCTGAGGAAGGAAAGTACCCCTTTGCATTGGTGATAAAACTATCCAAAATTTTACAGGACAACATTAAGGACAGCGATACATATACTGCCCACAGTAAATGTGAATTACCCCCACACGCACACCTTTTTTTTTGTACAGATGTAGACACATCTTGTGAGCATTTATTTTTAGCGAAACTGAACAGAAGTAAGCCCTCCAGATAGATTCTCCAAATGTTTCAGGAGTGGTAAATCTAATATTGACCTCCTCTCTCAACACATTTTGTCTACAGATGCTGCATTTTTAATTTCACCCTTTGGGCATGTGAAACGCAGAACTTTTGCTGCCTAGACTACATAGTTTATTCACACCAAATGCTAACAGAAACATGCTAACTTCAGAGGAAGCACGAGTTTTTCTTCTGATCTTCAATCATGCATGTTGTTAAAAACGGATTCCAGATATTTACTCCTATCCCACTGCAAACTTACACTGATAAGCAGTTACGTATGTCTATATACAGTACATATGCATGCAAACCATGTCCAAGCAGGTCAGGCAGCCTTGTCTATTTGAATTACACACTGCTGTAGTCATAAATGTAGTCTTTTTGCTTTGCAACTTCATACCATTTCCAAATAAATGGCACCAAACACGAAGGTTTGAGAAAGACCTCAAAGTTTAATCTTAAACTGTCCTAGCCAGCACATGCACACAGAAGTATCCCCAAAACCATAAAAGAGAAACAAGACTTTGTTCCCCAGATTGTAAGGCAAGCACCACTGATCCCATAAAATAATAAAACTCTGACCCCCACCCCAGTTTGCATCGGGATGTCTGAGAGAGTCAAAGAAGAATCAAAGAGTTTTAGAACAATACTAAAGAGTACCTTACTAACAGCCAGTGGGCTCTGCATCTTTGCACATATCTTTACTGTGCAACATAGCACTTCAATCTACAGTACAACACCCTGTCCACCTGTCACTTAAAACAACTTTACAGGCCCAAGTTTGTGAAGACAACACAACGAAGACGGCAATGCAATGCAGCTCTGAAGCAGTTCTGTGTGCAATATCTGTACTGTGCTTAAGACAAGCAGATGAGGAACCACATACAGTAACACACCAGATCCTCTTAGAAACTACTTCCTAGGACTTTAGAATGCACTTGCATATCACCACCCCCTTTAAAAGGAATGAATCCTGATAATGTTTCATTTTTGCTCTTTTTGCAAGAGAGGCGGGGCACGCAGTAAGTTGCTGGGATTTGATGAAAGATAAAATAATAACATATCGTTAACTGGTTCTGTCCGAGGAGGTGAAATTGAACATCACAAAAATCAAGCTTAGAAGACATAAGGAATTCGCATGATGCACACACACTTATTAGCCACATAAATACGGAGCACACATCTCCAGATTTGCTTTATTTAGGGAGACAATCTTGGTCTCAAAACATCTAAGGTTTACAATTAGTTCCAGTGCCACTATAAATGTCCTGAAGTGGAAGGCACAGAAGGGGGTAAGGGCACTCAATGGCTCCTCTTCTTCATAAGGAAAAGCGAACACATTTAACAAAGGATGAGGTCAAGACCTTGAAGCCTGGGGAAGAATCTGGCCATGTGAATGCCGCCCTATCTTGCTTTAAAGTTTCAATAGTTTTGCAGCCTTAGTGTTACTAGCCTTTGGCTGCAGAGGCCATCCTTTCTGCCTTTGTTATGGTTCTGTTGTATGAAAATGTCAGTATATCGAATTGCATGGAATCCCAAACAGTAACAAATACAGAACAGCGTCACGACAATCCCTCTGCTTTTTGTTTTCCGCCTGTGGCTCTTTTCAGCCTTGTTTGAACAATTTCAGAGAGACAGGGCTCAGGACACAGAAATCGTGTTCCACGCTCAGAGAAGCAGGACATACGTGCACGGCTAAATCTGACGTTCATCTGCGTTTCAGCCTGGAGATGCAGTGATTGTGCTGGAAGGACTCCATTCATGACCATTCTTTGGTGCATTCCAAGCATTTACGCCAGTAACGACTTCAATAAAGACTAAAAAATAGTTTTGTCCTTGTACCTAAGGTTTATAAATAATAAACTAATTAATTTATGAGCATACGCCAGGAAAAGAAGAAAAATACCCTTTTTTCCAAGCCATATGACGATACACATACTTGGGTTTCATTTCTAAAGCAGGTTTACTTCCCTGGGGTTTATTTACAGTACGTCACTATATTCCCTCCATCTGCATGTTTTCATAAGAAAGTACTCACATAATGTAACTAGTTAGGCTGGCTCAGCCTTTTTTCATTCCGGTTCTGCTCACTGTGCGCATCAATGAAACGGCAGCAAATGTGCAGTTTTAATCTACCTTATGTACAAAGACATGACTGAAGTAGAACTCATAAGTCAAAATGTACACTGAAGTTTGTTGTCGGGATAAAACACATCATCACGACCATCACGTATTGTAGAGATGTCAGTTCAGTATATAGAAACTTATTTGGAAATCCTCTCTGTACATCCAGATCATGAACACGTACTGTACTGCATGACTTTCTACTTTTGTCTTTTCCTTTTTTACTCAATGTATTTCATTTTTGCCTGATTTCTGTTAAAGTGTTAATCACTAACTTACACAGATGATGTAAGCACTTGCCATGTGCTCCCCCAAGTGTACATGAAGGTTTATTTTTAACCATTCTATACATTCAATGACAGAACAAAGGTGACAGCTCTTGAATGAAAGACATACTAATCCATCACAAGTAGGATAAGGGAAGAAGAGGAAGAAAAACACAAGCCGTGTGCTACAAAAGCACAGGGTTTGCCTTTGATAATTTGTGAGAACAGGAGGCACTTCATTACCCAAAGGGTTGTGGGAGTATGGAACAAGCTATCCAGCCATGTTGTTGAAACTGGCACTCTGATTTATTTTAAGAAACGGATGGATGAGATCCTAAATGAAGTACCAAGTAAGCTCGATAGGCCAAATGGGGTTCACTGTAAGTTGCTCCTCTGCCCCAGGAAAGCCTGAACACTGCATTTTGTGTAGATATTGTGACTGATGTACTCCACTCAATAAAACTGGGTGTCTATTCCTACACAAGAAAGTGGCAGATCATTGCAAAAATACCACCTCAAACCTATATTTGCAAAAGTGCTAAAATTCACAATGCAATGTTTGCTTTTATTTTTACATTGACTCTAAACAGCTGCAGTACAAGAAACAGAAGAATTGGATGCTTTTACCCTTGAAATTGACCGTCTCTTTTTATAATATTAATGGCATACGCAATGATTTATGACTGGCTGTATCTATTTCTGCATCTCCCAACCACTGAGATAATACAAACGCATTGCCTAAATCTGAAGAGCGGACTAAAATCTGAAAGGCACATCAATTTCCCTTACTGATACAATTTGCAGCAGAACACAGAGAAATGTGGATGCAGAGAGAAATCTATAGAATTCTAAATGATTTTTTTTATTCCATGTGCAAGGTTTTAATTCTTACCTTTTCTCGAAGATAAAACTACTCTTGTTCTATTGACAACAAAAACTATAATGCTAACAATCAACAATACTAATATTATCGCTAGGCTGTCAGAAAAATTGAAAAACTCTGTCAAACACAGTCCCCCACAGGCCTGGTGTGAGGATGCCCAAGTCTTTGTGTGAAAGGGGAGAATAGTCCAAGAGGTTAGGGTCACACTGGACCCCAGGACTGCCTCCTTCAGAGCAGGGCTCTCTTCAATGTGAACTTTGACACTGCGATCTTTGTTTTCAATATGAATAAAAACTGTTACGCTGGGCTATTGAGACATTCATAGTGCATGTAGGCCTTTCTTTCTCCTGTGGCCATTCCCATACCCAGCATTTATAGCTAGATTACTTTAAGATTATGCAGGATTCCCATGGCAGATGGAGCTGTTTTGAACTGTGCTCTCTTGGTTTCACTGCTGCCTTTTCTTCCTTCATTTTCTTTAATGAAAGAAAACAAACAGACCTGATTTTTAAAGGCTCCTCTAATTGGAGCCAAAGAAGTAGCAAATAATGTAGATATCTTGAGCCGCAATTAAATAAGTATGTATATACGCGCATATGTTCACAGGACAGGAAAAGAAGGCAAGCATTTGGTAGCCAAATGTTACTGGAACAGATTCATCTTCGATGCTCTTTCTACATTTTATTTCTAGCTACCTCTTTGGAAAAAACAAAAGGGGATTGTGTGCTAATTTAAAGATTGATTTCAGATGTCATTCAACATGGGGATCATGCGCAACATTAAACAATGTCATAATCGGTATAACTATGTAAATCAAAGTAAATTTAGATAGGCAAGTATATTATACCACATTTCTAGTGCATCTAAGTTTCATAACATAGAGGCTCTTTTTCTGAGCATCTATTAAGAATCAGTCAGGTCAAGTTTTTCGATCAAAAATTTTCTTAAGACTTCTTTCGCTTTTTAAGAGCAGGTCAGGGTGGAACAAGTGGTTTAAAATGATGTTTTTTTAATTGCAGTAATCTGAGCTTCTAATAAGATCAGAACAAAAAAATAACAAAGGCTCAAGTCTTCTTCAATCAAATCTGAGTTTTTTTTAGATTGTTTTGGCAAAACAGAAAAGAAGGACCTTTGTTAACCCAAAGCAACATATCTGATGATCCCCAGCGTAATTTCCATAAGTGCCAAGTGTTTCTTTTGCTTTGTAGTTACTTTTAGAGCATGTTTAATTTTTTTTTTTTTAAGTTTACTCATGTAACACAATTCTTTGCGGACCAAGAAAATAAAAAGGCCATGAAGCCTGATTAAGTCCACTGCATCCCCTCCTCCCCTCCCACTGCACTCTTTGACCTTTCTAAAGGCCTGACTGAGCAAAATCCTTCCCATGAGGCCCCTGGAGGCTCCTGTTTCACTCGGGCAATGAAAGGGACTACTGTAAATAATGGGGGCCTGTTTGACCCTGCCTTTGTCTGTGGCAAGACCCCTGCATCCACTCTACTGTAACAGAGCCGGCTTTCCACAATGGAGGCTCTCATGGCTCCCCTAACCTCTGCCTCTTAAGCGCTACACCCACTGAGGCAGGATTAAAAAACCACTGTCAGATTCTCAACCCTGACTCTTAGGGGGGTAGGCCTGTTTTAAAGAGACACTCTCCTCTTTTCTGTTGTCTTCGCTCAAACTGCGAAGTCGGGCTGAAAAGCACATGTCTAACAGATGTCTCTGTGCTTTAAAAAGTTGAATCTCTGATATGCCGTCAGCAATACTAAGGAACCCTCGATCTCCAGCAAAATGGTGGAGTGCAGTTGGCCAAGCTAAGCCTTTAAATACAGAGGTTCATGTGGGCACCTCTATTTCACCTCTACTTGTTCCTTAAAATACAGATATATTACTATGGAAATAAAAGACGCTATTGGGTTTTCCTCTTCTATTTTTGTGCAAAACAGAAAATTCACAGAACAAGAGCATGGTGTCAACATTTAGGGCACAGAGTCCATAGGTTTTTCCATAGCAAAAAAATAAAGCCATTTCTCCTGTTCTAAAGACTGTCCGAAGTGCAGAAGGGGTCAGAGGCTAAGTGAAATATTTCCTCACCATGAAGCTTTTGCAAGGATGCAGGAAGCTGAACTTAAAAGATAAGCCAAAGTGCAGTGATAAGAACACAAACACCTGTTGGGAACTCCAGTCTCTGTAATGTTTGTAACGGGAGTACTAGAAGAACAAAATGAAAAACCTTAATGAAATTACATGCTGGACACCCATGCCGCCTTAAAAAAAACAACAGTTGTGTTGCCGTGTTCAAGAAGGCCATGTTGCAAACCTACTTGCTAAAATCATAAGCCCCCCCTTGGGGGGAAAAAATGCAATCCCACATTTGTAATTTCCATTTTGCTCAATGATCTACAACTGATCTTGACACTGTCATCAGTATCCTGTTGCTATGGGAAGGAACAGCAGACATGAAGTGGCCATTTGACTCATGAGGTGTCAGGATAGCAAGAAATGGCTCCTTCATCTTCAAAAATGTATAATGACATTTATGATATTTATGATGTCATGGTTAAAGCATATCTGTATACTGTACATACACAGTATACATGCATCTACATATCCAGATCAAAATCACAAAATAAAGAGAGGTATATTGAGAAAACCATGTTATTTTTCATTTAAGCCATAATGAAAAATGCCAGATATTTTTTTTTCTGATCATCAGGCTGCAACTGAAATTGCAGCTAACAATAATCTACCATGAAAATAATACTAAAATATGTTTGTTTTTTTTCCAATTCCAGATGGTAAGGCTACACAAACAGCAAAAATACAATTTGGAATTACCTTTAAATGCTTCTTTGGAAATAAGAGTATATGATTGACATGACTATTCCTTCTTTGGCTGTAAAAAGGAGTTAACAACAATATAATGTGCCAACAAAAGACATGCATCTTCAGGTTTGAAACACATAACTGTGGCAGTATAGTTTATTGCAAGGCTGTGTTGTCAGTAGTACACTATCATTCATCCCAAGCAACTGTTAATCCCTTTGGGGTTTTTTTGTCAACAAATACATAAATCAATTACGGTTTTAAGCTTTATTCCAAGATTTACCCAACTGATCCCACAGGATTACAACATAGCTTAGAAAGTGCGGGTCTAGCACAACTGTCCGACAGTAATTCCTCTAAAAAAAACATCCCATCTAAATGGCAATGATCTGTTTCGCAAAAAATTCACTGCAGGAAAAATTAGAAACAGGCACTGCCAACTCATAGGGACTACAAAGCAATGTTCAACATCATGCCGGCTTGGAGGAATACAGCACAACAAGCGACAAGCCAGCTTTGAAACAGCAGACTTGCCCAGTTGGCAACAAGCCACAAAACTCCCAAATTGTTCCTCAGGGCCCTTCAAGATTAATAAAGGATTTTGCACTTAAATGTAATTTGTTCAATTTTTCCCATCAGGAACTTAAAAGAAGTCTGCTGATGCTACAGTATACAACTAAGCAAATTGATTTCAGAAGCACAGATTTCAGTTTTTATTTATTTTTTTATAGAATAGCCGTGCACTGCTGAATATCAGTTTCAGCTGGATTTTTTGTGTGTGTGTCTGTGAATGACTTACAGGTAAAAGAAATCAACTGCCCATGTGAGCACTCCGATCAAGACAGACTTTTTTCTCAGACTTTTAGCTTTAACCCTTTAGTTTAAATTCTGACATATCAGAAACAGCGAGCAAAGAAGCTTTAGTGAAATAGAAAAGCAGGCAAAACCGGAAGCAGAAACCTTTTGCATTCAATATAAATTACTTTAGCGAGAAAAGGCGCATTACTGTGCCGTGCCCAGTCAGGCTGGATTAAAGTAATCGCCCAAAACCCAGATAACTGCACCCTTTCCGTATCACTGTTCGGGAACGGTGCTTATCAAACCAAATTATTGCCTGAAACCGAAACCGAATTCTTGCTCCCAGGAAAAAGGAATTAAGGGGGAAACAAAAGGGCTGGCCTTTTAGGCCTCGTCCTTGGCCCTACAGCTACCTGGCATTTGCAGTGTAGTTAAGTAAACACAAGTTTCCCAGCTCAACTAGTACACTCATACCTGCAGACTGCACAAAAAGGGGTTGTGATTGCTATTTTATGACCTCTTCTTTGCCCATATGTATCACTCCAACAGGGCCCCTGCCACTCACTCACAACCTATTCACCCTGCAACAAAAGGACTAATTAGAACCCCACACTCTTAGAAGCCCAGAGAAGGTCCTGATTTGATACTTCCCTGTATTCCAAGGCTGTGGTTTCTATTCAGACAGCACCCACTCCCCCCCTCCGCACGCTTGGCTTGGCACTTTGCTCCGGCCCATTATCATGTAAGCACATCGGCAGTGTGTTAAAGCCGATGATGGGGAACGTACACATCTTCTTTCATGCCGCTCGGCAAGAAATAGGATGCTAATGGGATAGCAGCAGGATTAAAATCGTGGATCTGGGATAAATAAAAAAAAAAGCAAATAAACGCGTTATGTTTTGGAAATGACATGTTGGGAGTCGATTTTTTTACCTGTGTTCTAAATGAGCTTTATAGCCAAACAATACCAAAAAGGAAAGGTTCTGTCTCTGCGGTACTGGTTCTGCAGTCCACATGTACTGGTATAACACTTACACGATACTGAGCTGCAGGAAGCGACGTCTGAAAGGGGTTCTTGCCGTTTATGTCGATTATTCAATGTCCTCATCAAGACAATGTGGGGAAGCAATAAAAAAAAACCTAACTGAATGCTTGGGAACATAGCACAATGTGTGGGACTTAAATCAAGTGGACTGCACAACTCGACGTTTTACAATACAGTAGTAAGACCTCCTCTACAACAGTCGGTTCAGTTTTGGTCTCAATACTACAAAAAGGATATTACAGCCCTTAGAAAGTGCTCCAAGAACAACATGAATGATCCCTGGTCTCGGAGGATAGTCGTATAGAGACAGGTTGAAGGAGCAAAATCTATTCAGTCTACATCAAAGGAGACTGAGATTTGAGAATATAAAATCCTGATAGGGCCGACAGGATTAATTCAGGGGACTTCTTTTAACTCAATAGTAAAACGAAAAAACAGGCTCATAACCGGAAACCAATAGGGTCAAAGGAACACTTTTTACACAAAGAGTTGTACTGTAGGTATCTGGAACGTGACCGGATATATTGTGGTATATCCATCTAGAACACGTACACTATTTTGTATGAAATATTTATTTTAATGTATTCTAAAGTGCTAATGATACAGACTGCCAAGATTGTGAAATGAGGATGAGTTATGAAATCTTTTTTTTTGCTTTGGAAAGATAATACATGCCTAGGATGAAATGAAACCAGAACTGAGAGACTGGTGAACAAAGAAAAGCTCTGTACAGGCTGGGTGCTAAACAAAAACAAAAATGACCTTTTTTTTGTACCTGTTTTTTACCACACCGGGCCAATAATTCAACAACAAAAGGGGGAAATAAAAGTAAAAAAGTTGGGTAACAAATGTCTTATCATATTTTCTCAGTGTGTGATAACATCACCTCTAGGTGTTAGGGTTGTAACCGGTAAAGCATTGAAAATTTCCAAACCACTTGATTACTGGTCACAACTGATGTCCACTGGCTTTTTTTCCGCCACCTGAAAGTTTAACAGATGTTCATCTGCTGTTTCTGCTCGAGCGCAGATCTACCTCCAGCTTCCTTCTCCTGCCCACAACTCTTCAAGCAGAGTGCAGAAAGGGCCTCTGAGAGCACATTTCATAACAGCCTGTAAGTCAACAAGAAACCAGTCCTTCATTTGAGGTCAACAACCACTGTCCAAGGCTACAGAAAGAGGAGGGGGTTTTCAGTTGCTTCACGAAACAAGGAACGGGTATTACACAATGGCCCCGAGCTTATCTCTCCCACTTAAAGTCAGTTTACATGTATTGCATAGGGCTTGGAAGCCACATCTACCTAATTTTAGATGGCTTTGAAAATAAAAAGGGCCTCAGTTCTTTGACAGTAGATAGCGAGCCAGCTGGCACTAAACAGACTATTCCCTCATCTCCACCTGTAATCTAGCCACCTAAAGATTCTGACAGCGTCCACCTGAAGATTGTTCGGTTTATTGTCAGCCTTGCACATAAAGCGGGCTAGAAATAAAACCGACTGATAAAAAAAAATCCAACTGTGGGTTTACTTAACACTTTCTGTCTGTTTTATACCCGTTAAAAAAAAGTGCAGCTACATTGAAAATACTTCAGAATCATAACTTACATTTTTGCTATGCTCTACTTCACTCAAGATGCAAAGGAGTAAGAGTAAGATTAATATTGTCAAATAAGCCAAAAATGTTCATAAATTGATTCTCCAGATCCACCTTAAATCAGGTGTTCAGTTATTCTATGGCATTTAGGTAGAAATGTTTTGACAATAATCTGGCAGCTTAGTCAAGGTATTGAGTTCTTTTCAAAATGTGTAACCTGGTGTCAAGTATTTAATCAATATGTCTTGGCTCTGACAGTGGAGAGGTAGTGCAAATCTATGATCAGAGGCATGGTGTTGTAAATCTTTATCATTCAGCAAGGGGTTTTAATGGTTGTCTACAACAAGGACCTTTTGCACAACTGGGATTCAAATAGATCCTGCCCCTTTTATACTTCCATAAATGAAACCCACAAAAAACATACACAAGCATTACAAACATACTGAAAAGAAGCCCTTGGCTAACAGGAATGCTCTTTAGCTATTTGCAACAGAAGTCCTGCAGAGTTTTTCTATTTTAGAAAAGGACATGCAGTTAATGTTGAAGCCTACATTTTGTAGCCAACATTATTGTAGGCTGGAGAAAAGCTAAGTGGTAGAGTATATCAAATAAAGCACTAGACTTAAACTTCTGGTTCACAGCTAACCTGTTTTATACCCTCGTTATACTAGGTAAATCAATTGACAATAAATTCCATTTGCAATGATGAGCAGCAGGTAACATCCTGGAGCAAATGAAGTGAAGTAACCAGCTCAGGAAAAACAGTACTGTCCCATGACCCACTTGTCCGCAGTCCACAGCCCTGACCACTACTTCATTTTGCTTCCTAACTGTGACACAATGGTAATATGTCTTCAGCTCTCAAAGAACCAAGTGTTTGCAGGAAAAAGGGATTTTTATCAAACTGGTTCTGGTCTGAACAGAATCCTGCCCACACTTTCCATGAGAAAAACACTATAGCATAGCAGAAATCTCATGCAAACGAATTGAGTTATTGAGAATGAGTTATTTCATATCATTTAACTACTATTTCCGCGATAAAAGCATTCAAAATCAAAATGCTTTTCAAACTGAGATACCAACGCTGAAAACAATTCTCGCACAGCAACGTACTGCACTTTACGGTTTTCCAGGAAGGGGAAAATATCCCATTAATTACCAGACAATACTAGCAACACCTCATCGTGTCTGTTACCAAGCAGGTACCACTGTTCCAGCATAGAAAAGCCGAGATAAAATCTGGGCTTAACTTCTGTAAGCCAATTAAATGCAACAGTTTACATTTCAGCTGTCTGTCACTGAAGCCGTTATTATGCTGTATACACGAAAAGTCCAATTATAGAACAGAAATTTAGCAGGACCTCTATTTTTGCAACGAACTGAATGCCATTATGCATCTCTGAATATTCTAACATATCACCTTTACATTAAGGACTACTACAGCATTCAAACACTTTGAGAGAAGTGTGTTTTTTTTCTATTAAAAAAATCACAGTTTCTAATGGAAAAAACACACTTATATTTGACAAAGCATTATATACAGTATGCTTTAACCTCAGTATGTCTTTGACAGTGTTTTAAATGTATTATTTAGCTTCTTGTTTTTTTGCCTTCCTTTAACTTACCACACATTGTGGCAGTGAAAACAGTCTCTTGGTTGGTTTATTTATTGAAAATGTGCTCAGAGTTGGTTAGACAACAGCTAGGAAATTATTTGGCCATTTCTTCTCGTGAAATGAAGCTTTTGCAAACCTAGAAAAGGAAATGTTTCACTTATCATCTTTTTTACCAGACTGCACGCAAGTCTTCCCCCCCGTAAAGATCAAACTCTGGACTGGCTGCAAGCACCATGATGGAAATTTTCTTGGTCTTCCCCAAAACATTGAAAACTTTACAGACTGCCAAATGACTAAGCAGCGACATCTTTTATAGGTGCTTGAGACTTCAAGGCGCATTTTACACAGCGGTAATATTGCCTGTTAAGTTTAATCGTGTATAGCTGGTGGCGGAAGGGTGAGAGTGAACAAGTGCCCCAGTGGTCACACAAAACACAATGAAGAGGTAGACCAGGCATGTTGAACAGTATGGCACTAACTATCACGCAGCTATGGGGTGCTGAGGTTAATGCGCTGCTTGGGTTACTTCAGCTCATGGGAGCTTCATATTAGATCAGGAGTTAAATACACCAGAGCAAACTTCTATGGGCTTTTTTCACACGTTGCCAACAATAGGCAGTGTTACCACAAATGTAGAGTGTAACACGAGACTACAGTCAGCATGTGAGACATGCCTTAGGTTTCCAAATCTCCCATGTCTTGTAGTTGTGTCGAACAATCTCAGGGTGGGTCTGACAATTAACAAACCAATTCTGAAACGCATTGATCACGTCACCGTGTAAAAAATAAATAAATCAACAAAACGCTGCAGCCTGGACAGAGGGCAGTGATAAGTTAGATAACTGAAATCAATACAAAATGACGAATGACTAAGTAAAGTGGAAAATTACCGTGTGCTGAAGTAGATGGAATGTATCCGTCTCAGAAAAAAAAAACGGCTCGCTGAAGAGCAAAGCATGACGGAAGTCTTCGATTTGGTGAAAGATGTTGAAAATCGAGCTTGCACAAATACCATCACCTGTTTTTTAAAAAGTGCCAAGTTCGCTAACTGCCTTGAGTTTCTCTACCTTTTGCTGATCACTGATAACCATACCTCCCTGATAACCTCACCACATACCTGCAGGAGTCAGACAGGGGGTGGGGCTTTCAATGTAGGCATTCATCTGCACTGGGTGAACCGTTAGAGTTAGGGTTTTGTACCTACAGCAAGAATCTCTTGCTTCAGACATCAGGTGTGCTTTACCTTGTTGGCAACTTAAAAGCTCCTTTCACCTCACTGCTCAGGCACTTTATCTTCTACCCCACAGGAGAATATGCAGCATTATCAGCAAATCTGCTCTTCATATACTGAAGAAAAGACCACAGGGTTATCAGTTATACTGATATGCAGAGATAACAGAGTACCTCCTGTTTAAACACAAGAACTCAGGTATTAACTCCTGGCTCCTACAAGCTGACACTTCCCTACTCCAGCACTGGCTTACTCTTGCTGTTGGGAAATAAATGCACAACAACTGTCTTAATTAAAATAAGGGCAAAATGATTGTCCTACCTAAAACTGACCTTACATCATATTCTGCAGTATACAGTATGTCTTTAAAAATCTGTGTCCTGTAGAATAAAAAATGTGAACAAAGTGCAACTTTCACAAGTGGTCATTACCCAAGACAGTCTATGAAAATAATATGTACCTGTACATTCATACTACTGCATTACAGTTGGTACTTTATACGGTCACTCAAAAACAAATATGTATCACTTTTTTTTTCTCCAAATTTGAGTACATACTGTAGGCTTTTCCAAAACAAATCACAAGACTGATTATTCAACTACCACATTATCCAAATATTGTTTTACTAATAAAGAAAATAAATCATAAATATTTGAAGAATTGATTAGAAATGTTTGTACCTGCTATATATACAGACTTAAAGTTAATTCTAAAATATAAAGAATAACAAAACGTAAGAAATAATAATCTGGAAATGTGACTGGAACAATAATCAAGAGGCCATACAATATATAATCACAGGAGCATCCCTTATTTATCACTAATTGGTCTCTTTTGCCAACTGATTATTTTCCTGTTAAGGGGTTACTAAAACATCACTTTAATCCCACCTCCCTGAAGTCACTCTGCTGGAATAGAAACTTCCTTAAAGAAATAAATCTAAGCTTGTCCCCAAACATGTCTTAAGTTAAGAGTAGCTGTTCGGGTGAGATAGAGCTTTGATTTAAACTCTCCTGGAAACCTTGGGCAATCAGAAAACAAACAAACCCTTTCATTTATGAATATCTCAATAATAAATCTCCTGGAGTTATCAATATATTATTCTCGGGGGCAACATCAAGGGAGAGCTCCCCTCCTCCAGAGCCAATCAACAACCAATTGAGCTGCTCGGAGCTTTATGACATAACCCAGGGCACAGTGGAATGAATGGAATAGGCTAAATTTACACAGGAAGCAGGCACTTACCAATGCATTCATTCTAACACAAAAAAACCTGTGCCATTTCTGGAAGCAATTACAGACAGTTAACCTGATCTGCCTGCCACCAAAATTAACTCCAAACAGAAATATTTTTCACATTTGTAACAGGAGATGGCAAGGCCTCATGTATGGCTGCCGGGAAATATTTAGTAATTAGTCACAAGAAACATCTCCCTATGTTGCTATGAGCTGTCAAAGCTAGAGTTCAGAGAAGTCTATAAAACCACCAAATTGGGTTTCCAGAGTCCTGCAATTTGCAGTTTTTCTTCACTACCATCATTGCTATTAAGATCATTAGGATGTATAAATGCTGACGTTAAAACGTAAAATGTAATATACGTATGCACACATAAGAAATAATCTAAGAGCTTTAAGTCTCAGAAACAGCATGGAAATAAAAAGCCTACAATGAACACAATTTACAAATAAAAGGAAATCCTATGCTCTACCTTGCTAAAAAGATTTCCAGTACTGCTTGATTTTTTATTTGCACCAAAAATTCATTTTTTAAACCTTCTGTCATTAATGCTCTTTTCTCACTAAAAAATAAACATTTTACTCCACATAACCAAAGCAAACACCAAAACAGTGAAATGTGTCTTTAACACAGAAAATAAAATAAAAACAGACAAGCTGGCGACTGATAAACTTCATTCCTACATGCACATTTTGATAAAGTGTGCATTCTATTTGCTCATCATTACACTCAACGTTATCTATAGAGCAAAACAACCTTAAGAAAGACGAGAATGGTGATAGCCAAAGATTAGTACAACAGGCCTAAAGCAACTGAAAATCAATTTTGAGGAGATTCTCTGACTTACTAACCCCATTAAATATGCATAATTAAGGCTCTCATCAGCATGAAACAGTCTTTAAGACAACATTTTTGAAGTTTTTAGACACTGTTGCCATAAATGTGAACCAAATCTCTCATGGAAATCATACTGCAAGCCAAATTTTCAAATTTAATATCATTTATGGGCAATAAAGAACACAATGAAGTCCATAATAAAAAGGTTGCGTCATCAAGGCTCTACATTAATATCATGCCTAAATGGAATTTCATAGGTCTACAGTATGTTTATACTGTACAGTATGTAGAGGTTAATTCTACATATTAGATGAAAAGTAGAAAAATTTAAATAACACAACATTTCAACTACGGAGTCTCTTTCAGACCCTTAGCTGAAACAACGAAACAGTTCTTTATACATTTCTGCTTTCCAGTGCGGAATGGATTTATGTGCTTGCACATTGACGCTGCTCTACGCTGCAACCTCTTCAATATATACAGTAACTCAGCAGACTGATCAGCTCTCAAAGTCATTGACCCCACCGTAAATTCACTTCAGTTTTATTTAAAGTTATATTCCTTTGAATCTCAACATGCAGTAAATGGATATAAAAAAGGAGACATTGTCCTTATCACTGCAAACAGGCCATTCTTGGGGGTCAAAAGTGTTGTGTGGTAAACTATAGACCATAGTTGTGTTGCCTTTCTTGGCCAAATTCTTGCTGATTATCTGTGATAGTCCACTTTCTACTTTCATTCAATCCCTTTATTAGTTCAATACAGTGAGATTTCACCAAGAAGGCACTATTCAAGATGACCTTATTAAGCTTTATTTATCCATCCATTTTCTACCCACTTAATCCATTACAAAGGCACCAGATCCAGGGTGACCATGCCAGCAAGCAACAGGCGCAAGGCAGGTAACACCCTGGATGGGGTACTAGTCCATCACAGGGCGCACACAGACACACACAAACACGCAGCAGGACTAATTTTCCCAGTAGCCACGTAACCTACTGGTATGTATTTGGCCTGTGAGAGGAAAACAAAATACCTGGAGGAAACACACACAAAGCCAGGGAGAACATGCAAACTCCACACAGACAGCATCCCAGGAATTGAACCCAGGGCGCTGGCACTGTGAGGCCACAATGTTAACCACTGCCACCCTATTAAGAGGTGTCACTCAGTTTGTATGTTGTGTACCTGGCAGAAATGTCATTGAAGTACTTGCTGCAACATGATGCATTTTAAGGGGCTTTCCCAAATCCCACTGACGATTTAATAAAGACTTAAAAACAACAGTCCAAACATTACTTAGGAAAAGATCATCAGTTTCCAGATGTAACCAGTGAGTCTCCTTCACAAAAGGAAATCACTGTAAACCATAAATAATACATTAGAAAAATACAAAAATGATTTCTTTAAAACATTCTGTAATACACATTAAATCATAACACATGCCATATACATAAATACTGCAATTGCAATAGTAATCTTAACTCTAAAATGAAAGGAAATGCCACACAAAGGTCTCATTGAAAGACATTTTAAAGCCATGCTGCTCAAGAATAAACCTAAGCACATTTTGAAAATGAGCAAGTTACAGTCACTCTGTTCTTTCTTTTGAAGTGCTTAAATAAGTTTAAAGAAAATAGAGTACAAATGGAGACAGTCACTCTGCTTCAACCTTTAAATTAGGAGACGTTTATTAAATCAGCTTCTTCCTACACACTGCAGTGACAGTTGGAGAGCAAATCAAATGAATCCTGATATGAACTTTAACCGTTGTGCATTCCTGCAGATTAGGACAAATGAAACGCTAAATGTCAAAACGCCAAAGGCTATGAACCTATAATCAGTGGGACTCTATACCATTTAGGGTTTCAGCAATTTGTGAAAGTAACCAGGCTATGCAAAACTTTATGGGGTGGTCACTATAGGAAAACAGCTCGCAGAGGTGGAAACTGCATCTGCAGAAATCTTTCAAAACGTGGCGACTCAACTGACTTAAAACAAACAGCAACAATTTTCTGTCACATTTAACTTTTTGCTCACTTATTTTGACATTTCAACTTATAAGCTATAACGCCATTAAAGCAAACTAATTTTAAAATGGGCAGACTCACAGCCCCTCCGGACGTCCTCCTTTAACTAAATGCTTTAAGCAGCAGAACCACCATGTACAATTTGGAGTGGTTTATGAATTTAGCATTTTAATCAAAACAAGAAGCCTTTCAGTGCCTTGAATGACAGCCCACAGTGACTACATCGTGTTTATCGGGGCATATGGGACCGCGGCAGTCATTTAGATCTCTTTAGAATGATTAATCATTGCCACTTTCTCTTCCCCACAGCTTGAAAATTTTGAAATTAAAACGGTTTACAACTCCATATTGTGACCTCCTGTTTTCATTCACCAGGACCCTCTTTGTTTGGCCTGTTATTTGTTACCAATGAGAAATAAAGTTGTCAATCATTCTGACTGGCAGCTCTTTAGGGGCCTAGTAAAAGCCTAGTTTCCCCCCTGTTTTTCACTGGCTTACTCAGTTTTATTGGGCATTAGGGATTAATGTGGGGGTCTAACTTAAGAAGCAATTTAAATAAAAAAAGAACAAGCGTTTTTGTTTATTGTATTCATTCTGAGACATGAGCCCAGTGTTCCCCCGTACCTACGGAATTCCTGACTTGGCTATGCAGCTTTTAACACTTGGCTTTTTGTTAGTCGCCGTGATATCCAAACTTTCAGGGACCCGGGGCTGCACACCGAGGAGAGGAAGAAACAGTCACCTCCGCTCGCTGAACGGCAAACTCCCGGAGGAGTGAATTTAGAGAGTTCAAGGGCTCCCATCAGCCCGGGGTGTATTTATTCACCCTGTGCTCATGACAAGAACCAGAGGAGAGTGGCCAGCGCGGTGCACGCTGACAGAGGTCTTCTCCAGCACCCAGAGGTTACACGATCGAGGTCAGGGCTTGGGTCCTCTCTGCAGCTCTCATTTCCTGAGGAGGGCAGCCTCTTCTGCTCATAAAGCTAATAAGGACTTCCTTGCACTAGACTGCTGGGGCCCTGTCAGGACAGCTCGTCACGGGCCACGCAGTGGGGGAGGAAGAGCTGCTTTCTATTAGCCAGCCCCTTCTCCAGGTGCCACTAATGGGGTCCGCCACGCCAGCAACAGAGGGGACCGCTCAGAGCTATCGCGGTAGATCTGGAAATGATCATCTCTGGAGGCTCTTGTACCACGAGATGGCGAGAAGTCGTAAGTTATGTCACACCTCTCTGCAAAGCAAATTTTGTCAATTGGTCGTTTCACGTGCTGAAACACCAAAGCCCAGAAAAAAAACCATCACCCCGACTCTCATTGATGAAGCTACTGAGCAACCTAGAGCTGCCTCCTGCCTGATTTGAAATTTTAATAAAAGGGAGTCAAAAGATCTAGTTACACATCATTTATTTGCATACCATGTCAATACTATATAAGCTTCTGAGAATTTACATATAAATGTTAATTTTTCTTTCAGCTACTGTACTTATCTAGGGGGAGGGTGGGATTCGGCTGTGCTTTAGGGAAATAAATTATTGCAGGATTTGTCAGTACCATGAAATGGACAGCAAACACTGTTGGCTATAACAACCATCTCAAATTTCAAATTTATAGTCCAGCTATTGGGCATGTAGCCACTTAATTTAACATAAATACTTCAGCTTGGAATTAAAAATCATAAACTATTCAAACATGATTAGAATTATATAGAGGTTTTCATTACTCAATGGAAAGTACTTATCTGGATGCCGATATTTATATGGTCTCCACACACTTGAGAGTGTTTCTCTATCTCCCCTTATTCTAATAAACAGTGCTCTAATCCAAGTCCAGTTCCCTAAAACTACTTACCATGAAAACATCATACTTTAACTTATCTGGTTTTAAATTAACGGCTTGTGGATTCTTAATGCACTATGCAATACATCAGAAAACACACCAAAGAGAAATTAACTAAGAAATGGGCACGCCTCTTTTTCATCATGGACTCTGGAAGTGTTCTGTTGGCTCACAGACATTATGAACCTAATATCATTGTTAATTATGCATATTATTGACACAGAAATAAGAGTCCATTCCGTTAAATTATCTGTAAAACCCCGAAATGTAAGACACAGGAAAATGAACTCCAAACTCTACAGACTTCAAGACCATGAAAGATATTATGGACTATTGTCTGTAAAATATAACAATAAAAATGTCCCAAAAGAAGCTGAGCTTGCTTTACTGGTGCTAAAATGTTGGCAATCGATAAGAGTATATAGTAAGCTAGCCAAACACCACAGTTACTGTAATGCAGTGCTCCAGACCTACTTAAAACAAAGTTTTGCAGCACTGAACATCAGAAGATATGGACTACTGCAGGATTGAGAACACTCGTAGAATTACTTTGGCTTTTAACCTGCTTGGCTATAGACCCAGCCTTATGGAAAAGGTAGATCCAACCTCCCCTGTGTAAGATGACCAAAAGGGCTGTTGCAAGGGCAGTGCAGATGGAGTGGTAGAGAGTTCTTGAGCATAGCACACAAATGAAGTAAACACTGGTCAGACAGGTGTTAACATTAATACATCATTCAAATTCCCTCGAAAATGTAAGGAAGAGATGTCAGGATAGGTGGTTAAAAACACTGATTTTTAGAACAGGAGATGTTTTGTTAAAATGTCTACAATATGCCGGCAAGATCTTATTTAGAATATTCTGTACAATTTTGGTCACCATGTTACACAAAATAATATCTGGATATCACTCCAGAGAGTAGCAAAAACATGCTCTGCTTACAGGAAAGATCTACCTTACTAGGTTTGAAAACAGAAAACTAGGAGGGGGAGGAGGGGGCAGATTCAAGTAATAATCTTCAAAAGGCATAAACAAAATCGATGCAGTGCACTTCAACAGAATCAACAGTGAACCACAAGCCAGGGGCACAGGTGGAAACTATACAGAAGTGCTTCTAAAATGGAGAACAGGTTCGGCACTTCACACAAAGGGTTGTGGGAGTATGGAACAAGCTTTCCAGCCACATTGCTGCAGCCAATAGCCTATCTTCTTTCAAGAAACAGCCTGAAGGCTCCCCAGATCAATTAGCTACTAGCAACCAAACAGGCTCGATTAAGCTAGACTGGCCGAATGTTCTTTTATAATTTGCCACCGTTTTTATGTTCTGATTTATATGGGAGCAGGTGATTGAATATATTGAAGGGTTTGCCTGCTCTTGAACATGAACTGGAAACTCCCTTAAAACATTCAATGACATTTGTTGTGGTACTATAGCTTAAATCCCTAGGGGTTTTTATACTGTCTATAAATTTCAGGCTGTCAGCTACAAAACATAAGATATTCATCTTGGTAGGGAAAAACGTTTGGTGTTAGGTTTTACTTTAGTGACTGTTCTTGTCTGAAACAAGGAAACCCTAAATTGTCTCAGAACAATGACGGAAGAAAGACATGAACAGTATTGCTGTAATTAAATGCAGCCTTTCCAAATTTCTATTTTATACTGCAATTGCTTTGCTTTTGGTTGCTGCGGCACAATATTACCCAAAGCCCATAGCCCATCCATTCATAACATCCGTTAGAAACAACTAACAGCTTCAACTGCCTTGATAAATTGTTTTTTTTATATTTATTAAGAACTAGAGAGGAATCGACGGCTCTTTCTTTTATGGTTATACTAGAACTTCGTGATGTCTGCACAGTGACATCTCTCGTTCACTTGCAAGAAGGGGCAGAACTTGAGTGAATCTGTACCCAACCAACCCCTATATCGATGCACCTGACTGCGATGATATTACCTGTGTTGCTCCACAGCGTCATTGTCAGGCAGCTCGGCACCGCACACATTGCACCGCTCGTTCTGGCTTCGGTTTTCGGTTTTAATGCCAGCGGCGAGCTCCCCCAGCTTGTTGAAGAACTCCCTCTGGATGAAGCTCTGGGGAAGCAGCCCCCCATACGCACTGAAGTCCATGGACATAGCCAGGGCTGGCTGCATGTGCAGGGCAGACGCGACAGAGGCTGGCATAGACAGTAGAGTCTCGTTTTTATGGTTAGGAGGCACAGAGTACAAAGAAGCAAGTTGCTTCTCGGTTAGGGAAGCCATGCTTTCCAACGCTGCGTGGCTCCCGTCGCCCGGCTGATCAGAGATACTTTCTTCACGGACGTAGTGCAGTTCACGGGCGCTCGTGATCACGCTGCTCCGGGTGGGAGTTCCCGGGCCTTCCCTGCTTTTGTCCGACTCTCCGCTCTTCTCCCCGCCGCTTGACGAGCTGGATTCTGCCGTCCTGGGGCTCTCGTGCCCCGAGGCCTCATCCACCTGCATCATCTCCGTCTTCACCTCGGTCTTCACCTGGGGCGAGACGCTCAGGCCCATCATCTGCTCGCCGTGGTTCTGCTGCATGGAGCCCTGCAATAGGGACTGCCCAATGCTCATCAAACTGTCCACGGCAGCCTTGGTGGGGCTCATGGTAGAGAGACCAAAAGAGGTTGAAACCGAGGGACTCTGGTCGACCATCGTGCCGACGGTCAGACCTTGAAGGGTAGAGGAGGCGTAGCCACTTTCCTCCATGGAATGCTTCTTTGAGATCAACATGTTCTTGACATGCCTCGCCTTGCGGTCTTCGTCGTCCTCGGCGCCGCCTTCAGCCATGTTGACCTCTGTGTCGTTCTCATCCGAGGACTGGATGGTTTCCAGGATCTTTAGGCATTGCTCTTCTAAGTATTCTATCTCTAAGATCTCTGCCGCGTACAGCAGGTCATCCAAATCTTCCACTCTTGCTTGGAGTGTGGCGGTGTAGGCATACTCCAGAATCTGCTGGAAGGTCTTTGGTGAGAGGAAGTCCAACGTGTAATGCTGGCTGTTGCGGTGGAATAGGATCTCGAACATTTTGCTAGTGCAAGCCAACACTGTCCGATGGGCATGAAATTCCTGGCTGTCTACCATGATAACCACATCACACAATGTCCCAGCCAAGCGCATCTGGTTGGCTTTCTGCAGTAGTGCTGTGGGATGGCTGGGGTTCTGCAGTTGTATCATACCCATTTTAGTCAAATCCATAACGTCCCTGACATCCACTGGACCAACTCATGAGTCTGTCTTTACCCCCCGTTGTCTTCTTGAGTTATCTTTGTAAACAAGATGCGGTAAATCTGTGGAGAGAGAAAGCACATAAACCGACTATTAAACAGTGGAGATGGATCATTTTTAGGGGAAAAAACACACAGCATTCATCTTCATTAAAACTCAGCTTGGACTGCCATTTGAAAAGCTTGCTTTTATCCTTGGAGTCTTAATTTGTATTAATTGCACCTTCGATTACCATTACTGAACTCGGGCTGACTGCAAAATTAACAGTCTTTTTAGATTCACAGCGATTGGATATCTGTTTATCGACTGATGATGTTTAACAGCATAAAAAAAAACAATTCATACTTACAAAGATAATGAATGTAAAAAAAAGTGTTCCAGACTGGAGTTCATTGACTTGGTGTTGTAAACCTAGCCCATGGCAAATGAATTACATTATGTAAGACAGATTGATATATGAATGTCCTGGACTACTTCCAAGTACATGAAAATACCAACAGAGAAATCCAGTTCACACTGGCACGTAGTTTTTCACAGCAGTAATGTTGGGTGGAGTGTACAAGCACTGATGTGAATGTCAAAACTTAAACCCCATTAGATGACATGCAGTAACAAGTGACAGCTATAAGAACACGAGACTCTTACAATTTCTCTATCTCATTCTCCAAATGTGAATATCCATCCATCCATTTTCTAACCGTTTTATCCAGTACAGGGGTGCGGATGAGCATGGAGCCTATCCCAGCAAGCAACAGGCACAAGGCAGGATACACGCTGGATTGGACACCAGTCCACAAGACACAGACACAAAACACACACACTCACACCAGGGACAACTTTCCCAGAAGCCAATGGACCAATCAGTATGCTTTTAGACTAAAAGAGGAAACCAGAGCACCACAGAAAAAAACAGGCTGACATGGGGAGGACATACAAACTCCACACAGATAGCAACCCCAGGAATTGAACCCAGAGTCTCAGCTCTGCGAGGCAACAATGCTAACCACTGCACCACCCTGCCACCCTAACATGTGTGATAAAGGAAAAAAGGCCAATAGAAATCCATTCAAGAAAGAAAGCAGTTGAAAAAAAAAGACTGCATGCCACATTAAGGAGCTCTGCATGGACTGCACAATTTAGGACCAAAACACACCACAGCACATTGAGGTTCTTAATAAAATAACCCATTTTGGGGACAACAGTCTAGACACCGGAAAGAAAGCCACTGTAAACTCTAAAACCTGCCCCTCTTCACCAGTGCCAATGAAAAACCTGGCAGTTCTGTTGGCTTTGTTAGAACATGTGGCAGTGCTCTGTTCACAAAGACCATCAACACCCATTTTGAAATGAAATGGCATCTTATTCAGTATTCTCATCACAGAGAGGAATAAAGAACAGAGCATGGAGAATAAAGCAAACACAGCAGCAGGAATAGTGCTGGAGACTAAAAGTGAGGTTACAGTGAAGGCTGGGAGATTTCTGCATTCAAAAAGGACGCTTAGCTAGAAAAGATGATCACCAAATAAAACTGAGTGTTCAGAAAAGCAGTATTCGTTAGCATCTTTATAATATCAGAGAAACTGTCATTTCTATACCCATACAAGAATGTGTGCGCTTTGCAAATTTTAAGAATCCCTGTTCTGAATAAAATGTTTGTGATGTTAATAATAAATGGCCTAATAATAACACTCCAATCAACAACATCCAGCTTTACGTTAGGACTACGGTAATTACATTTAGTTCTGCTGGTATCTGGCAATCCACCTAAGCAGGAAAATAGTTTTTTTTGCAAGAAATAAATTTAAGGATGAATCTATTTCTAATGGTTTAGACCTCTGTGAAGTCACAAAAAGAAAACTTAAATCACGTATGTGCACATTTGAAGACGCAAAAAATCTTTTACATTTTTTAAACAAAAAGAGCAGCATTAGACGAAATCTATCAAGCCAAGGTCTAACTTTGATCGAGATTCCATATTTCCATTTTCATATCAACAAAAACTTTTGCGCATTTAAAAGAAAGACGTTTTACTTTTTATCGATCCTACCAGGCATTACAAGCGTAGCAAACGAATAGTTTACACATTAATGGTGAGTAAAGTGCATTTCCCAACAAAAATAAATACAGCAACTTTCTGGTGCATAATACTTTCATCGAAAAAGGCTTATAAGTGCATTCAAAACACAGATTAAACCTAATCATTGCTAGTAAATCAGCAGACTGTACAGATACAAGGGAATGTGACTAGTTAATCAAACGCATTCACAACAGGGAGGGGATTTCAACATGAAGCATTCTTGTAGTAAGCATTCAGTACTGTACATAAACTGGATTTTTCTTTAAATTGTGAAAATACATGTTAAGAGTTACTTGCCTACTTTGGGTTTTGAGCAAATGTAACACCACATATTATGTAAACAAACACCACAAAGGTACATGAATGTGTGTACACAAACATCTTTAATATTCTATCATCTTTATCATCTGAAGCTTCACTTCACTTTAGACTGGGAATTTTGTTAAAGCCTACCAGAAAACATTTTTCAAACTCTTAAGTGTAATGCAACTCATCCAACGCACGAAATAAGACAGTTCAGTTGCTACTGCAGAAAAAAAACTTATTTTTGTTTCATAGTTTTATTTTAAACGTCTTAACACGACGTTCGTCTATAAATCGAGGGAAAAGATTTAACACGTTATGGATCTTCGCGCATTCTAAGCAAAAATAAATTACATGGCACATAATATCCCCTAAGTATTTTAAACATGCAAAACTACTTGGGAGCACCTTTTACATCGCTTTTTCAGAATAAAATCAGAAATAGCCCATTTTGTGCTTTCTTGCCAAACATAATACATATCGTAACGCTTTCAATGATACGTTTAAATATGTAACGCATTCTGTAACGATATAATTTAAACTAAATCGATATACAATATACTGTATGACATCTGAATGTGGGGTTAGGGTCATCATGCGAAAGAAGCACGTCTACTGCACATATACTGACTTGATTTACAAGCTATTGGACGTCGGATTACGACTTCAATTGAAATTCCACTTACTGTGTTATTTATAAGACATGAAACGTCATTATTAAATGCTGCGCGAAAAAATTAAAAAGTATTAGCAGAATAGTAAAACACATGGAGAAAAGCACAAACTTATGAACATATTAAGTAGTTTATAAAATATTCCACAAAAATATCAACTGTCTTAAAATACAAAGCGCACAAGATTTACCATCATGGCACTTTCCAGAGCGCAAAAGCAAAAGTGCTTCGTGTTTTAGTTAATATTTCTTAAGGAGTAAACAGTTATAGCAGGCTATATTTTACTATAAATGTTTTGAAGCACGGTTTTATATTACCCACAAAATGTCGATACATTGTGGTTTCAAGAAACAAAACACCGCACTTTTACAACAGCAATTTTTAATTAATGCTACCCCTGCCTAATTATCCACTGTACTCCGGGCTTCAACGTAGACTGTATCGTTAAACACAGAATGCGTACCGGGAAACAGACCAAAATAACGCATTTCCCGAAAAAGAAAACATGTTATGGAAACGCTAATACATATTTATAACAGTAACAGAACAACACCGTCACAATGACTTACTGAACATCGCTGCTTCTCCGATTTCGGAAAAAAATAATCCACTACCCGAAAAAAATCTCTCCCAACTCCAATTGATTGAATCACGCTTTTAATTGGTGACTTCAGAGAAGCCACTGATTAACCCACGTGAATCGCCTATAGTAATTTCTCATAATGCTAGAATAAGAAACATTTGACATGTTAATTCCATGCTGGAGTATTTGATTCTTTTAAAAGGCACCTAAGTAGTAAAATCCTACCTTGCACGTTCACTGTACAGAAGACCTTAAAAATATTTTTCTTTGCCCGCAAAGGCTTGCCTGCAGAAAATTGGTGGCTTCAAAATCTAGCGATTTATTAGCCCTTAGCTACCAATCCAACACTTTCTCGTCTGTATGATGTGCAGTATCATTCCGTCTGATCTCTGTGCCCAATAAATGTTCAGCTTCCTAACCCACACCGGTGTTGGTAATAATTTCACACCACGGCTCCGCGAGCACTGTCTGTAAACGCATCAAGTGCATGAAGCCACTGCATTTGTTACAGCTACTTCACAAATATTTACACATAAAATGACCCTGTACAATGGTTGTGATGATAATATGTTTGTATACAGTCTTCCGCAGATTCAGAACATGAGTATCTCCTCATAAGATAAAGCTATCCACAAGGTAGGCACTGTCTGCTGAGCAGTCAACTGTACAGTCAGACCACACGTTTCTCTTGTTGCGATCTCCAGAATACTAAAACAGCGAGCAGCGTCAACATTAGAATTCGTTTATATATATATATGATTATAAATCTCTCAAATAGAAACAACTTTGGATTTCCAAATATCATACAGTAATGTGTCATTACTTTTGCAGTGTATTTCGCAAAATGCGAAAACATCCTCCCCCTCCTGAAAGCAGTCATGAAGACCTCGATTTAGCGACACGGTATTGGAGACAGTGTAACTTCTGGGGGTTTGTTAAGCGTAACATTACCGACGAGTTGGTCCTTTACACTTTTACTGTACCAACAGCAGAGCAAAAACAGATAAGCATGCAGAGTGACGGGACTGTTTGCTATGCATTTGTGTAGAAGCTGCTAGCCCGTAAGATATGTGTACTTACCTAGGTTGCACGTTAAATTTCCGAATGTGTTGTTATTGGGGCAGCAGCATAGTAACGCAACAGTTCACAGTACCCGCTCTCACACGCACTAGCTCCTCTCTGCTTTAGGGTTAGCAAATCAACACAGTGGTGACGTCACCGCACTGACTCACTCTTTTTCTTTCTTTAGCACCACAAAACGCTGCGAAAGTGAGACACCTAGGGGGCTGCCATCTTTAATGCTGGCTTTAAAAAAAACTACGGAGAAAGTATTTTCGAGCGTGTGTAGATACAGTAAATAACAGAAGCGCCATGATTAGTTTTCGTGTGCTTCGCCTTTTGTTTTGTTTTTTTCAACCGGAGTTTTAAATCTGGCATGTGTGAAAATGCTCTTTTAAATAACGTTCGCTACAAATGACGGATTACGGGGCTGTAAAAGAGTAATGTAACAGGCTAAAATCATTTTACTGACAGAAAAATGATGGAAGGGAATTGCGTACTAAATTTGGAGGGACGTGTTTAGGAACTAATTATCCCATACAGTAAAATGCCATCAGCCTCAGTTTTTTTTAAATAGCACTGTCTAGACGGTGAAATAACGTTTAATGGAAAATGTTTGTGAGACTTGAATACAAAAACGTGTAAACTGTCGTCCTGAAATGATACATTTAAAAAAAAATATGAATGACTATAGACTTTTAAGTACAAAATGCATGGGGCCGCGTTATGCATAACTCTCAATTTGTTAAAACATAACGTGTAAGAAGCCTATAAATAAATAATTCTCACTGACGCCAAATAAACAGGTGAACAATGTTTGTTTTTGCAGATCATTAACAGGCATTACAACTGCCATGTATATAACACACACGCTGCAAAAAAAAAAACCCCGATTTATTAGCAATTTAAAGTCATATGTTGCGCGTGTTAGATTCAGTGCAGCACATTTAGCGGACCTTAATCAGATGTCTCAAATGATGTACAGATCCCGTCAATAGAAGTCAATACTCCGTGCGTCGTGGTGAGCAAAAACTGTATTTCAACATCACGCATGTGATCCGCAACTTCATAATTGTAAGTGAATTCCTGACAGTACCCCGCTGTCACGGACACGGTCTTTTGCTCGAGCAGTTGCGTTTTGCAGGTCACTTGTAGCGCCTAGATTTAATTTAATTAGGCATCACTGTAACATGTAACAATGTAACTATGGGTAGTATCTGATTAACCAGGTCTAAAAACAAGTGCTGGACAGCGCTAAAGCATCGCTTCTGCCAGCATCAAATATGGAGTCGATGATCTACACATTTTAAAGATACAGCGCACATGCAAAGCCCCGATTGACATACTGTATTCAATAGTATCCTCGCTGAGTTATCAGATTTTCTGAAGCTACAAGTATTGTTCAACAAGTACTACAGCAGTTTGCTCTACACTGTATCCCGTGACAGACACAGGAAGACGCAACTGCTTAGTTGTACATCAGATTCCTCCAATGCACTGAACGTTTTGTACTTGAAAGATGAAACAATACACCGCGCCGTCCTCATAATTCCTAAAAAAAAAGGTGACATAATTAGTCTTTAAATTTGACCCTCAGGTACCCGTCATTAAAAAATAGTAGAGTATGAGAATGCATAAAAAACACACCACTTTTGCAGGTTATTTTTATGGATAATAAAAATGTTCCCACCAGTAGGTTAAATGTTATTCTTAACACTTCTTTAAGTTACAAAATTACACTTAGAGAAAAGGACGCATTGTGCCAATGACTTTTTAAAATAACCAGTCTATTCATATGACTAGTGTGTTCTTCAAGCTATGGATATTCCATGAAAGTAACAGCTGATAGACTCATGTTATAGACATTGTTTTAACAATGGTTTAGAAGTCTGTTAATTGCTTTTTCTAAATAAATTCCTTTAGCTAGCTGCATTACTGCATGAAGTTAAGTTTTGAACTGTGTTATTTGGGTGTTCAAAAAGGTGGTAAAGATGAAGGTGCTCTGTGTATTGTGTAAAATCTGTTTCGATAATCACAAGATAAATAACTCCGTATGCATTTTTAAACACACACAATATGCACTGTTGTGATAGAAAATCATTAATCATAACCTTTCCTAGGATTCCGAAAATATACATAAGATATCAGATTGGAAATGATGGCCCTGAGCAAGTGTTAGTGATGGAAAAATGCGCCTTTCATTCAATGGAACTTTAGATGTGAAAATAAAGCGAGCAGCAGAGCAGTTTCTTCATAGGGTACAGATTTTTGTAAGAAAGAACACTATTTTATTGACCTATGAAGATACAGTGGCATATTCTTATTATTATCAGTATTGAACTATATGAACTAACTTATTTCTGGTCACATCTTTATTAGTACTTGAATACAGATTTGTGTGCAGCAGGTCTTCCTTAATTTACTGTATGTGCAGGCATTGGCCTAAAAAACATCAACTCAAGAGTATATTGTCTTCAGAGCTTCTAAACCCAGAACCACAATGCTCATAAAAAAATAAACTGTGGACTCAGACTGAAAGCCTTGTTGCTTGCTTCAAGAACGTGACTATTCATTAAACCATACAGTGAATAAAATACTAACCAGTATTCTATATGTTCCAAATACCCATTTTTGATTATTTATGACTACCACAGATTGTAAAAAGAAGTATTTAATATACATATGGCATTGCTGAAAATGTTATAATCTTTATTCTCCAAATAAAAAGGCAAAAAGTACTCCACCACGATTAAAATTTCAGGGTCATTCAGATTGTGGTCACAAGGTACTTTTTAACCTCTGTGCTTTGGTTTCCTGAGACTTACTTCTGGATACAGAAAAAAGGAAAGGCCTTAATCTTCAATTAATCCCTGTTTCACTGAGAGAAAGGGGATTGGCGTCTTGAAACAACACTCGGCAGCGAGGAACAACCACAAATATTCATTGTGGAGAAATCTTCCTTTCTGTTTTCTCAGGCCCTGCTTTGAAGCCTGGGGGTGGTTAATGCCGTTAAAGTGAGATTAATGCCTGAGTTTAGGACGAGTAAGGTGAGAGAGGGAGGCTGGGCTTTTTCGGCAGTTTGCCAGCCTTTGACACAGACTATGGGCCACTCTGATTCAGAGTCAGAACGAGGAGCTGCAAGATAACACCTGCTGTACACAGCTGAAGCCACTGATCTGAAAGCAAGTGCTCTGATAACACTGTAAAACATTTATCCATCTATTGATGACAATGAGGTGCAGGATTGCAAAGTAAAAGTTATGGGAGATGGTATTGGGACTCGTATTACACACAGAGAAGAAAATCTGTACTGTACATATTCCAGCTTTCAGTTCTTTTGTATTATGCAGAAACTCTGCTTTCCACAATCCATTACAAACTGAGACTGGTAAGCACTTGCAAAGAAAATCAATTTACCTATACAACTGTGGATTGCTGACTAATACATGTGATCCCCAGACCAAATGGTGAGATGGTAACAGGGAAAGCTGTGATCAGACCCCGACTCTCACCTTGACTACAGTGGACACCTTGAGTCTATAGTACTTATCTATAGTCTATAGTCTGGTATGTACTTTAACTCTATATACCTTTGTATATACTGTACAGTACAAAGCAATAGGAACAAACAGCATCATATAAAAGAGTTATGAATTCGACACTGTAATCAATATAAATCAACTATACAGAGACCTCTGAAGTTTTTCTGCTTCCCTAGACTTTAAAAGGAGGTAATACCTGGAAAACAGTCAGTAGTAGCGTGCATCATGGTGGTTAAGATCAGAGAGCTCTCTGATATCTGCAGACAATTGATCATTGAATTCCACAAGCTGGGGAACAACTATAAAAGAATTTAAAGAAAGCAATCTCTTTCCATGTAGCATCCATTATAAAAAAAAAACTTAAGGCTACCATCATGGGATCAGAGGGAATCGTGAACACCAGCACATACCAGGACAGTTTAGACAAACACATAACTTCCTCTGCCACAAAGCTCAAACTTAGCCAAAAACAGAACAGCATAACAATGCCAAAGCATACAGTACATCCAGATCTAAAAAGAACTTGTAAGTGCACACGAGAATGAATGTTCTATTTCACACTCCTGAAGGCAGTTCAGAAATGGAAAGCAAAGGGTCTGAAGTACCTAGAGCAATGCTGCCTGGAGGAATGATCACAAATCCCTTCAGAAATGCCAAAACCTCTTCTGAATCACATTACAGAAGGCATTGTGTCAATATAAGCTATGCCAGAGGATTTATTTAATACTAACTAGTGATGTGTGAATAAATATGAATCTAAATAATTTATGATAAATATGACTTTGCTCTGTGCAGTGCTATTAAGATCACACATTACACATTGTTCAATCCATAGATCATTCTGTTATTTGATGTCTCTATTTTAGCAGACTATAAATAAATCAGAAGGGTGCTGTATAGTAAGTATAAAGTTGTTTAATACAGCGGTTTGTAGCCTTTATCAACCTACCTATTCACTAAAAAAACAGAGGCTTTTTCATAGTGTCACTTACAGTCTTAAATACTTAATACTATTGAAAGGGAAACAATGGCTTTTCACACCAGACTTCCAACCTTTAATTTTTAAAACAAAGTAAAGCATCAGGGCACTGCACCTTTCAAATGAATAAAATCCCCCATCTTTTCACTAAATAGTTACAATAAACATGTGTGTTTTCATGTATGGGTTCTATAAACTGGAACCAATATCTTTTTGCAGTAAGCAATGGTCTGTAAAAACCCTGGCTTGTTGTCTTTTATCTCTTCCAGAGTCCTGTTCAGTCTCAGGTGAATAGCAACATGATGAGCATTCTTGTCTCCGCTTTCAGATGGGTGTGTAATAAGGGACTTGGGTATGCGGGAGCCAGCAGCACAACTGTGTGAATATCCTTTTCGGAGCTGGGCTGAATGGGGCCTTTTCACCTGTTATGCTCCTTGGGGCATCTTGTGTGACAGGTTGCTGTTATCGCACTCTCACCTCTACCTTTGACCTTGAGTGGATTCTGGCCTGCAAACAACACAACCCTCTGTTAACTAACAAAGCTTTTCTTTAACTTTAATGTCCTTAATTGGTCATACTGCTCTGGTTTCCTGGTACAATAAATCTATTATTTTGACCTCCATTGCCAGGCATGTACTACAGTCACGGAATTTAGGCATACAGCGGGAATAAATGGTAGTTTTTTTAATAAAATAGACAAATCTGACCAATTTATTGAAATAATCTTACAGTACATAATGGTCCTTAAAAACCTGTGCTTAGATAGACAGTGCATTACAATACATTAATGTGTGTACAGTGTTCGATGCATCGAAATGCTAGAAAATATTGTCACTCAATTTCAGCACTGGAAGACCATGATAGTTGGTTAGATGATACAGCTTGTTAAAAAGCATTTTAAACCTTGAGCTATTGAATGTCAAAGTTCAAGCCTCGATCAAAACCTACTACCAAGTAGCTATAATTTAAGATCAAACAGCACCTCAAGACTGGGCACAACTGCCAAAAGAGGCAGACTGAAATGGCAGACTATTTACTCCCTAGGAGAACCCAACCAGGACTGTGAGAGGATTCCCAGATTCTAGAGGGATTTCCACTACGCCGTGGAACTGGTTGGCAACTGGCCAGGTTATACTATATGTTACATACTCTTCCAAGAAAATGTGCTAAAATTACAGTCAGACTTTATAATATACAGTCTTCACTGAGTATCACACTGCAGTGTCAACTGATAAAATGGAAATGAATGGACTTTACAAACCTCAGTTCAGAACTAACCATACTGAGCATTCTCTTTATATTTTCCTGATTTCTGAGAGAAGTTTTTGCGCTTTACATTTTAAGGAAATTCATTTTCACTCTCTGGAAATGTGCCAGCTCCTGGAGTTTCTATGAAGGAAGTCCTGCAATGTTTTTGTTTACAGTGTGGTAATCATTCTCAAGGGAAAGTGCGAGGGAAACCTTTTTTTATCTCAGAGACAGAAAAGAAAAACACACAAATATAGTTCTTGCCAGAGAACTTTTGTTGTTATCTTTGTTCTATTTTTACATCTTGTATCAACCTTATGATCTGAAACTGAATGTTTATTACAGGGATCCCTCAGTCTTTAGTCTTGGGCTGCAATATACATACTCCTATTATTTGAAAGCTGTTCCAAATAGTTCCTTGGGATTTTAAATAGGATCTTAGCTCAGTGTTGGTTACCAAAAAAACATTTTGTTTTTCCTGTGGGGATACTGTTTTTTTCCTGGACACAGCTGGTAATTAAGATAGAAAAAGTCACATCTGATAGAATGAATTGTAATTCAAAGTTTGCAGTGTTTAAAATTTAGAATTTACAGAGGCAGAAGCAGACAATACACATAATAATGCTTTTGGGTACTCCTCCAAAAGCCTAAAAGGTCAGCTTTATGGGAAACCAGCAGTATATTCTAGCTATGGGAATGCTACTCAGGCTAAACATGCTGAATGGCCTTCTCTCATTTGGAACACCTCTGCTTTCTCAATCGCTTAGTCCATAATAATATGAAGTGTTGCTTCTGTGGAGAGAAGAGAAGGATAGTCTCTTGGAATAAAAAATCAGATGGGAAGCCCAGAGGAATTGTCACAATTCAACAATTCAACAACAATTGTCAGAAATTCTTAACAAGCACCATGAACAATGGTATTTTTTGTCAAGGACAATCTGGATTGTGTTGTGTCACAGGTCACGACAGTTGACCACGATAGTTGATTTTATGCTAACTGGGATACTTACACTCTTCTGTATGCTAAAATATCCTTCCCCTGGATTAACTGTCTTTTTTAATGAATGGGTTTCTGTTGTAGGAAAATGAGGGGATAGTGGAAGGTATGTTTTTCCCAAAAAGCCCAGGGCACACACCTGTTGAGGCAGGTGACAGAATGATCCTGTTGGCATGCTGTTTTAATCAATGCAAGTGTTGCTTTCTTTGACCAATGAATGGTAACTGTGCCAGCTCTGTTGTGGGTTTTAGGTTACATGTAACTCCACCACAAGGAATGTCATGGAAACCACTGAAACCCTTTTTTAATGGAATGTCGAAACTGGTAATTTGCCCCCTTTGTCATTTACTGTCAGTTTCACGTTTTATGCTCTATCACATTTTTATCTGAACATGTTAAATAATCCTCGCTTCCCACAGTATGTGAAATTATTATAATTGAAAAATATTTCCTGAGACTTGTTTTCATTTGACAGCTTTGACTTCTGGCTAAACTTTACTACAGTTTTATTGTTCATGTATATCAGTATTATAACAGCAAATCTACTTTTCAAAAGAAAAAACTGCTCCAAGCTAAGGCACGATATTTCTTGTAATTACAATATAAGTACATCACCTTCAAATTTAAAAAGTGAGACACTGCTTTTAAAAATTTGCGACATCTTACATCTACACTGTGTAAGTCAGGTATTACATTTCTCAACAGTGGTAAGGCTTCATTTCCTGTGAACTGTACCTCCAATTCCTTCCAGGTGATGAGAATGAGGTCTTTTATCAGGAAATAATCTTTCTGCTTCAGCTTTCCAACATCTCTTTGAAATCACGCTGAAATTAAATCTTATTATCCTGGATATGTTGTATCACTGTATGGTATGACAATATGAAAAGGAAGTGTAGACCAGTTACAATATCTGGTATCTTCTATCCAGCACATCATGGAATATCTGACCAACATAAAGATTTCGATTTAATTATTATTCCATTTATCATGAACAAGGTCATAAAGGTTCATTGAAGCTAAACTCTGCCTTATTAGCCTATTCATTGACTAGACTAACTTTCATCGACTAAGAAAACATATTCTCTTTTCTCTGGGTTACAAATAAGGTCATTTACCTTACCAAAATAAGCAGAGCTTAGATTAAAGAAAATGCTAAAATCAATTATGTCATAATGATAACATCTAATACAACATCAATCAATGGATGACAGAATGTTCAGTTGCAATAAATTATAATATTAAAGAACACATATTGTCTTGTACTGACAGCTGAAGAGGAGAGTTTTTTTATGCATTTATGCCAGTTATACCTTCTGGATTTTAGGTGTGATGAAATATGGTCTAGAGAGTAAAAAGAATTCTGAGGTGGCCCCAGGCTGCCTATCGACTCAGAGCACAATAATGGTTGTTATTATTCTAGTTTCATTATCACTGAATGGTGAACTTTAATTTGATTACCGAATCAATGTCGTATTAAAGTCAGTCAGATATTGTATGCAGTCTTACAATCCTTACAAATGTCTACAAACTGGACAAACGGATCATGTACGGAAATGCTGTGACAAAGAATCAAACTCTGATGTACATATTAAAGGAAAAAATATGCAGGGGGTACAGAAAAAAGGGTATGGAAAAGGAAGGGTACAGAAAAATATGCAGATGCCACATTTTTAATTACCCTTATAAATAACACCATAACAAAAAATAATAATATGTTAATTATTGCAAACCATTTTGATCCTGACTTTATGAAACAAAGGTATTTACTATTGAAAAACAATACTAACAAATGAAGAGGGCCAAGTAAGCATTGCCCTAAGAAATATCATTTTCAGTGCACTGAAAAAACAACAACCTTGGCTCTGAGAATAAAGCTGTAACAGCTAACGGAAGAAGCAGAAAATCAGCAGTCAGATGCTCAAAATTATGCCTCTATTAATTCCATGAAGATGGCAGGTATAAGGAAAGATGACATCAAAACACTTCTCATCTTTAAATAGTTCACGCAAGGAGTACGGTTTCAAGAAACAAAGTTCAAGTACACCCTGTTTCCCATTTGATATCTCGACAAAGACATCCACTAAAAGTGTTAGTCACAGTAACTTAAAGACTTGTCTGGAACTTCCTTACAGGGAACACTGAGATCCACCACTGTGCTAATAAAGCCTTCTGATTCTGCAATGCCTGTGGGCAGCAATCGCACAGATTCCAAGCATGCCCGCCGGGACTTGTATTGTAACAACAAATGCAATGTTTTGTTTGCCGAGTCCCTGCAAACTAGCTGCAAGACACAGAAAACAATGCAGCCAATACTGACAGAGCTGAAGTGAAGTGAGAGATCTGAAACAGCGCAGGAAAAAATTCACGTGACTCCATTTTCCTTTTGACAGGCATTCCAATTCTATTTGGTTGTCTTCTCTGAAAGAACTGCCATTAGAAATTGTATTTGCGGTGCTTACAAAAATTAAAACGGAGAAAACGATCATCCTGAAGGACATGCTTTGTGAATAAGAACCATTGTTTTATTTAAAAAATGACCAGGAGATACTTTAGAATGACAAAATAATGTGATGGCCAGAAGACACAGTACAGTACATGCAGGCCTGTCTTTGAGTACAGTAAGTACATTGTCATAGCCCTACTACTGATAATAAACATTACCCAGAGACAGGGCACATGGTAAAGAAATTATTCTGGTAAATCCTTATATAGAACAGAGGAAGCCTCACTTTACAGACATTCATGAAGTGACTTACAGACTTGTCTTAAACAGTTTCAGCACTGTTTCCCAGTGTAATGCTGAGGGGGTTTCTACTTACTTGCTTAACCCATAAAAATGTTTATCATGCTGTTAACCTCTTGTGAATAAATAGAACATGCTGTAGAAACCACATCAAAACAGAGCTTCAAAAGAATGCAATATGTGCCTTAATAATACATGCCTCTAAGTTATCTAATAGATTTTCATGCCCTAAATGTTCTTCTGAACCTGCTCAGTTGAGTACAGACCTCAAGCATAAGACCAACAAATCGTTTTGGACTGGCATTTTCAAACCGTCGTGATTCTCGATGCTGGAGTTTAAATGAAGACCCTAACCATGAGGATAAACAAAAGCTCCCCTGAGCTTTATAACCCACACTTTCACACACAAACACACAAATACAACTCAATCAGATCTAGTGATTCCATAAAAGCATTCCTACCTGTTATATGGAGTGTGTGCAGGCGGGGTGGCAACAAGTGTTGCAGTTAGGAGTGATTTTCTATGTTATCATAAAAAACAGCAGGTGCTCTGCAGAAAGCTCTCTCTCTCGCCGTAGGGGCATCCGTTTCATTTCACCACAACTGAGGAGACTCAGCTGACAGCCTGCCAAAGTCGACAGCTCCACCGCGCAAGAGAACTGTTTCATTGGGTTTCAATAAAAGTCCATCTTCCCCGGCGCTGATGAGCCAGTGCGCTTGCAGTCCGCGGGGCATCGGTGCGGCTGTGAAAGAGTAGGGGGGGGGAGAGAGCGATCACCTTGAGTCGGTGCACGTCCTGGGGGCTTGACCCGGCTTCTCTCTACAGCGGATACACAGGCACACGAGAGAAGTGATGAATTCAGAAGCTTTAAGGTCACTGCTTCCTTGTGAAACAGCAGAGAGTTTACAATACCACCAGCTCCTCTTGTGTCTTATTCTATCCTTGATCAACAAGATACAGTATAAAGCCTAAACCCTGTTTTCTGTCCTTGTAAATTACTCAAGACTTACACAAGCCATTTTTCCATTTGTGTTTTACAGTGCTTCGGAGAAAAAAGAAAATTGCACTTTACCTTACAAATAGTACATAAGCTTTGGAAGACGAGCAGGTCATACTGTACCATTTGTCATGCTGAATCAAACGCTGGTGGAAACATTTCACAACAGCCTGCAGCTGGGCATATGCCTGTTAAAATGAGAAAACATTTGAAGGCAGAGCCAGTGTGACACTTGGAGCAGTCTGCTTGTCTTGTATCAGAATTGCGTTGTTCTGATATAAGGTGCTCTTGTATCAGTGAGTATAAGAAAGGGAGGTGTTTTTCTGAAGGTGTGATTCTGGAGAGTATAAAAACAACAAAAGCACAGTACGAGTACGGTTTAAGCCCATATTTACAGATAAAACATCCATCCGAGTTCTCAGGGATTCAAAATTAATCTGGAGGGACAAAAGGGCTCAGCAGTGTGTCCTTTTTACTTATTGCTCAGGAAGGAAAACACAACGTTGGGGACCTACTGAGTACCTCAACCAGTAAAGGTATTTGCCCAAGTGCAGGCTGATCTCTATGATCACTGGTTCGAGACTGGGTCGTGTCACTAACTGACTGTGACTGAGATTCTTCCAATAGTACTACACAATTAGCCAAGTGCCACCAAGGGTAGGGAGGAATCAAGTGGGCAAGGTTTTCTCGGCTCTTGACGAAAGAGTGATCCCTCCTGCCTCCTGGGTGTTTGCCATACATGTTGTCAGTGACAGTGGGGTTCGGGCCGGCACAGTTTGTGAGGCTAGATGAAAGCTTGAAGGTGGGTGGGTGAGAGGAGTCTAAATACACTGCCTCGTTCTCCCCTGTGTGCGGCCACAGGGTTCTTAGCTGCAAGTAAGTAGCTGCTAGGAAGTGAAATGGGAAAAAGGTTAATATTTTTTGTTGATAAAAGCTGCATCAAGAACCTATTTGTTTGTCCACATTTGCTCAAATAATATAATTATCTGTAATTACTGTGAAGCCATAACACCACCTTAATAATTGCCATAGGGCTACGAATAATTCAACATTGCAAATTTTCAACTTATCAAAAAAAATTGTAATATGATTCATTATCCCTTCTACATTTAGCCAAATACAAAAGTAAATAGAACATACACTTTTAAAGCTTAGAACAGATGCTTGCATATACTATACTGTATATACTGTATATTTGTAGAAATAAGGAACATGTCCAGACAGTAAAATAGTACATATCTTCTACAACAGCCTTGTTCATAGAAATCAGAAAACTGGTTCCTGTGCAGTCAACTGTAAATAGAAGAAAAAAAAATCCCTCAAACCAGAAGAAAGAAAGACGTCTCTTTAATAATTCTGTACTTTTCTGGGGAGTGTGAGGCCAAAAGATTTTCACAAAACATAATTACAATTTTTTTTAAATCCAGCAGGGTAAGACTTTTAGATGCAGAAATTTCGCTACAGTGCTAGAATCACTGATTTAAACTGAAGGAAATAAACAGAAGGAAATAAAGATTAGACTACAGTACGGCATGTTTCAGAAGAAGAGGTGAACTCATTTTCGAGAAGCCTTCTCCATTTATCTGTTTAGCCTATCAATGTGCCAAGGGGCTTTCACAAATACTTTTTCACTCCACTCTGTCACAGGTATTGCATTGCCGTCCATAAACATTAACTTACACCCACCAAAACCCCTGGCTCCCAGCAAAGTCATGAATTCATCTCTAGGCGCATCATCGACTAATGAGGCAGCTTTGGTCCTGCGATTTGGAAGGTTGGCTGCTTTTCAAAAAGCACTGCAGGTCTGTGGGCTGGAGAGGTTTATAATGAATACTAAACCTTTTAGGCCAGCACCCTGCTGCTCCCATTGAGGCAAAATTTTATAAACTTTCTTTCACGTGTTCCCAGCTTGAAGTGGCCATTGTTCCCTTAGTGAACAGGGTCTAGATGATTCAATACAGTAAAAACAATAGCAATGATGATAAACAACAGGGTAATCACATTAGTGCTGTTGAGTGCATTTCTTTAACTTGAGCTCCTGCACTTCAAGAACAACATTTGGACAAACAAAGGCTACAAGCCCTATAAAGCTTACAGGAGGCAGGTTAAATATGTTGTTTTCATGTCTACACGAGTAAAAATTGAGGTTTTGGAGTACAGCAAAGAATAACACAAAATACTAAAGAACTTTCTGCACAAATACAAAAAGCTCTCAATAGTGTTGCTTTATTTAGTGTCCCAAATTGCCAAACCTTTTCAGACAAAACAGACTTTCTAAACCCTAGTTAAACGAAAAAAATCCAAAAAGCTTGAGTGTATAAAGAAAACACAGCCAGTGCATACCATAGGTTCAGTAGTGTAAAATAGTATTGGTTATACGGTACTATACTTTTCTGTCATTTACAGTTATTTCAGATTTAGACATAGATATAACAAGATGTAAAGAAAAGTTTGTTTTTTTTCTAACGCATCTTTAATATGGTGGCTTTACTCTTGAATCTAATGCCCCTGGAGCTAGGGACATTGCAAACAAACTGTACAAGCTTTGGAACCACTGAAATAAAGCATGTCTTAGAAAGCAGATAGGAACTAATATTTAATTTCATTTCAAAATAACATAAATAAGCCTCACTCCAGAGGAAAACAATATGGAACAGGCAATCACAAACAAATTTGATGAAAGCAAACCTTGCTAATAGAAATAAGCAATATTCAGTTTGGGTGGAATCTTTCAATATGTTAACTTTTTGCACATCAAGTGACGTTTTACATACACTGACCCACTGAAATTCGAGATTAATGCACCATCTTGTTTTCCAACCTGTACCGTACCTATTGTGTTACAATGCACAGCTGGGATCTTTTGAGACATGAGAAAGAAAATGAATAGTTTTTTTTAAGTGTTAAGATTCCAGCTGTCCTCACTGGAGCAGAATTCCAAAATTCCCTCTGAATTTCTTTCTAACTATTGTTCACCTTGGAAGGAGACAAGCCCACTTCCCCATAGTGTTTAACCAGTGGACTGATCACAAACAACAGAGTAATCATATTACAGTGTCTCTGAGAAAAGGGACAGATATCCACAGGCTATCTCCTGCGTAAATCCTTCAGAGACCTTGGAATGTTTTTGTTTGTTTTTTTCTTTACTGAGGTGCAAAGTGATTATAAAAATGAACAGGAAACGAAGGTTGGTTTTTATTTTTGGTACTTCAAAGTTCAGAGCTATTGCATTTAAATCTACAGAACAGTAACATCTGCAAATAAAGGCTGTAGCTGATATTTCATGTCATATGTGAGAAAATAAGGGCCGTCACAATGTGGATGTAAACGATATATTGCAACTTTCTTTCTCCAGTTAGAATCACACAAAGTGGAAATTACTGTATTTAGTGAGACATGGAGCATAGTAGAAGAAATATTGAGTGCAGTTCCACAAGGAAAGCTGTCCTTTAAGTACATTTATTTTCTGTCTTTTTACTATCACTATCACGTTCCATGGAATCTCATTTTCCTTATTCCTTCAGCAGCAAATGCAATTGCATTTTTATAAATAATTCAAAAGCGGTGATAAATCAACCCCTAATTAAAGACATTAGTCGGGCAAGCGTGTAGATTTACCACGCCTGAACCTTGTCCACTGGTATTAAAATGAGCTTGTTGCTTATCAAATATACATGAAGAATCTCCCTCTTTCCCCTCACAAAGCCAGTAAAATCTATAGTGTCCATTTTACAGTATCTTTCAATTTTAATAGAGGACTCTCTGCCTCTCTAGCCTCTCTTTGCAAAAGGCAGAGTGCTTGACACAGGCTGGTTATAAACCAATATATTCCAAGCTCTTCTTAACATTCAGATGCATGTCTAATTAAAGTATCAGTGTCTGTAATATAAAAACCCACCATTAGCCCAACAGTGGCTAAAGTGTTTTTTGAAGTTTGTTGTATCGTTTTTTTTTTGGTTTGTTGCTGTTGCTTTAGCTTATGCAAATTTAAATCTTTCACAATGACAAATTCAAAGATAGATACACAGATACATGTACACTGGGATATTGATTACTTCCCCTCCACAAATATTAAGGGTTTTTGTTCTGAAATGTACTTCATGCATGACTGACTAAGTAAAGCTCTGCTGTTGGGCTTTGAAGTTATTCTTGTTAATGGATCAAACAAAAATGTCTTTTTCTTACCAGAAGGAGAAAAAAAACATTTTCCATTGCATTTCATTGGTTTCATGTACCTGTTCATTGTATGTTTTCTTGTTTTGTTGTATACAGTGCTATGGGTAAATAAAAAATATTTACAGCCCATAGATCTCCCTTTGGATGTTACAACATTGTGAATATTGCATGGACAAAAACAGTACCTCCAATTTACATCTCAGTATATTTAACTTTATTTAATATAGCTAATTTATTATTATATATTTTAACTAGGAGCAGGCCCTTGGGATTGTTTCCAAAATAAAATTGCAATTGTTTTAATAAAAGGAAATTATTAAGTAATCACTATTAGACAAACTAACTAAAGCAGGGACTGAGATATAGAAATATATCTGTTGTTCAAAAACAGCTGAAAGGATCTATAGTGTATTGAAAATGTTGTATAACTGACAATGCCATTGGACAGAAAATGGATGCAGAACTGCTGTGTATCAGCCTTCAGATCATCAAATTTTATTTCAAACAAATGAGCTTTTTCCAACACAAAGGAATCAGAAATCTCTGCCTTCTATCATGTTACCCATATCACAAGCTCTCTTGTTGCAGGATGCAATACGCTGTCTATTGATTAGTGAGAGCAATCTTCCACTCTCTGCTGAATAGGATTTATTCATTTGTATGTATAACATCCTCGATAATCCGCACCCTGTAAGAAGCACTCTTAAATACCCTGAAGTGTTTCCAGCAAGGCTCCGATTTTTGGCTTCCAGAGACACGTTGTTTTTCATTGAAGCAGATTACTGTATTTCTTATTGCAGAATTCACTTAAACTATCCTTCGGCTTTCTTTGTTTCAATAATATTTATAAATTACAGTCTTGTGACTGAAATTTGGGTAGTTGACCATTGAATCCAGTTGAATTTGTTTAATCTGGATCCTGGAATAGCTAAACATTTATTATCTTATTGTCTACTGTGGGCATGAAAAACTCAACATTAAAATGAGCCAAGACACTGAGAACTAATTCTTAATTCAAGGTTTTGTGTTCAAGCAAATGTGTTGTTTGCTCTTAAGAGATCTCTGAACGCATGGAACAACATGGCATGAACAAAAAGTAGCATTATGTCTTCATGGTTTTCAAAAACCACAAGTTTAGGACATTGCACGCTAACTGGACCACTTTCCAGTTTTTCCTGAGAAGACCACTTTTCATACAACCTTTAAATGCACTCATTACATATAGTCAACCAATAGTCACCATTCATTCAACACTTCAGTGAGCAATATAGTGGGTTACAGTCTGTCCTCAAACACCCTCAAATGTGTCTCCGGTACACACCGCAATTTTAAGGGTTACTGTACATTTGCGTATTTTATTTAAGAATGATTAAGGTTTTTTTTTCCCAGAGGCTACCCTACAGTTTATAACAAGAGTGTGTCACATCTCTTTAAGTTGCCATGGACAACCAGGGCTCATGACAGTTTTGACCTCGCCTTAAAGAAATAACTTCGCCTTCCAGAAATGCAATGCAAATCCACTGAGGGACAATGCAATTAGCCCTGGCAGACTAAGCACCGGCCAGGTTAACCATTTCTGTCCTGGTGACCACCATGTGCACTCCCCTTCTCCTTTGAAGTTTCAACAGCAGGCCTCAGCTGTATAACAGTGGGGAGCCATTAGATGACGCCCTTGTGCGCCATTTTGTATACCACCAGCAGTTGTAAAAGCCGGCTTTTTTGCAAGAGTCTTTTATTGTTTTTTTTTTCTCTTCACACGGCATCAAAGGTTTCAAGAAAAGAAAGGAAAAATATACAACAGGACTACAGTAGGCCAAACTCTGTTGGAACAATACACCAGTGCCTAGGTTGTACTGTAAATATTTTTGCCAAGTAAAATGCTCTTCTTTTTCAAATAAAGACATAATAAATGGCACAATCATTTCTGGAGCATGATCATACTGATGGTGGCTGCAGTTATGATTTAAAACTACGTAAACCAAGAACTGAAAAAATTGTATCTGAAGAATAACCAGAGTTAAGATAAAAAAAACACCTTGATTAATGTCTTTAACATGTGTTTAATTACGCATGCCATGATGTGATTTGGTAATGGTGTTGTACTAAATCAATGTGACGTACTGTAGATCTCTTCTAGATACATTACCCACTAATTCACAGTAAGCCCTTCTGTGGTATATACTAATTGTGAGCAGGAGCTTCCCAAATACCAATGTGCAAAGGGCACTGCTTTAGCCTGGTTGCATTGTTCAGCAGATTCACGTGAGAGAAAACACGAGAGAACAATGGGGTTTGAAAACAGCGGTGTGATGATTTTTCACTTCACAATTCAGCTAGTGACAGATATGCCTTTGTACTTTTCTATTCCTGCTTGAAAGTCAATGAATGGGTTCCCTCTTCTTAGCCCATCCTCTTCCTACACCAGCCACCTTTGAGTTTCTGTACAAGAAGCTGGAAGAAGGACATCCTGTGAGGAAGAGATCATAAGCCCCTCCAGGGAAACCAGCTGAAATCCAGTCCAAATATTAGACATATCGTCTAAGGATCGTTTAGCAAAATATGATACCAAAATCATGGAAAATTAACAAATACAAAATAATAAGCATAATGAATTAGTTCTTGTGCTTTTGTGATACCTTTTTTTAATTACCATTATCATCTTTTATTTCACAGAATCTGGTAGCAGATGGTGTACTTTGCACACCCTTTGATTAATGATTTTCTTGTTTCAAATTTCTCTTTCAGACCTACAAGGGTCGAGGACAAGATTTCTCTTTTTTCGTAAACTCCAAGATCTGGCTGACTAATGATTTGGCATTACTAAACAAACAGTTCTGTCAGGAATGTTGTGATGCCAGCACAATGTGTACCCTGTTTCTCAGGAATATTGTACCACTGGGGAGCCTGTGTCTGGTGTCTGATTTGTCACTCAATCGGTGCATACAGTATGAGCACAAAATATACTGGGTCTCTCTCACCAGACACATTCCCTTACAACCAATGTGGAAATGTAGTGCAACATTGATTCAAATAACCACAGTACAAACATGGAATATACACAGACAGAAAAAGCAATAGCACATCTGCAGTGGTTGTAAAAGGAGTATACTCAAGAAAGCGTTGCAGTTTTCAGAATGACTGCACTCTAAACTGTGGATATTCAGGGTGAATTAAAAATCACAGTATTGTAGGAGTCTTTATGAATCACTGCAAGCATATATTCCCTCATACATCAGCCCACACAAGAAATAGTGTAAATATAATGACTGACTTCTAGAATCATGTTTAGATATCGTTATGTAAATGCTAGATCTGCTAAGCTTGTGAAAGTAAACAAGATTTCGATTCTACTAAGCAAATGAATCCCATGCAGCAGTTTTCCACAGGAATTGGAATGCTGACAAGCGTCTTCTGAACTTTCTGGAGGGATTTGGAAGAAAAACAAACAGGCAGTCAAGCAAACGCACAGTAAAAGAAAGACCACAATGCATGTTTAGAGACAGTTCTATGATTTCATAGTCTGTTAAGGACAGTACTTTTGATTACTCCTTATTGTATTTTTTTGCCATTTTCTTTATCATGTATACAAGATTATTATTATTATTATTATTATTATTATTATTATTATTATTATTATTATTATTATTATTATTACCCGCATCATGAAGAAGAAGGTTCAGTGTTGTTCCATTTAAGGCTGCCGCAGGGGCTTCTGAATTTTTCTTTCTTTTAAAGAAAGCACAAGGAACAACACTACACTGTAACTGAGATAAAGTGCTATATAAATCAAGTATTTCCCTGACAAATGTTTTTAGCCACTTCTTCGAACTCATTCAACGTCTTAAAGGGGCATACATATTATTCAGTATATCTTATTTATGCTAATTTTGGAGGGAAAAAAATAAAGGAAGCAAGCACTTCTGCTGATCTCACTGACAGCTGCCAAAGCTCCTTGACTTTCTGCTGAGGACAGTTGTAAATATTACATTCTCCAGGTCTGGAAGCCATTTTCCCCATCTCTCCCTATACCCTGACTTGTCAAGTCTGCCTCTGTGCGTTGTTGCGGCTTAGGGCTGGGGTGTGGTAGGGAGAAAGGCTCTAATCTGCTGGTATGTGTTTGTTGTTTTTTCTTGTTGGTGGAACTTGACAGCAGAGGTGACAGAAATGCCTGTCTGAGGCTCACACGGATTTACTGGATTTAGGGGAGCTTGTGGGCCTTCTGAGAAGATTAAGGAAGAAACAGCTTGACCGTTGTCCTTCTCCAAAGTCCATCACTGAGCCAAGCAACTTGGAACCTAAATATATTCTTCCAAACCCTCTCTTATTCTATGCCCCTTAAAAGAGTGTCTAGTCTCACATGGCGTTTAAAACCACAAAGCCACCTGATCAAATAGTGCATTATTTGTTTCAGACTCATGTTCAACAATGCTCTGAAAATCATTAAGTTGGAATAAATAGGAATCAAGGCAACTGAGAAGTCCCGTTGTGTTTTAACTTTGTCTTGATAGTCACCGCTTCCCTATTTTTCATTTTCCTGGAATTCTTTCCTAAAAAACTTCCGATTCAGATTCAGAGCCCAGATTTTTTTTTAAAGAGGATTTTGTCAAACTTTTGATGGGACAAGATTTATGCAGTAAGGCAAAAATGCTGAATCTGAATCAAAATACAATCTTGACAAATAGGGCATCTGCTTACTCTCTGGCAACATGGATGGATAAAAGGAACATTTGAGAGTGGGAACATCTTGAACTTCCAAGACACGTTCCTGGCTAGGTCTATGAATTAATGGGTTTTCCACACTTGCTAGCACATATCACTCTAATACAGCGCAGAACAAAGTAGTCACAATAAGTTTGCAATTTAATGGGAGGAAGTTAATAATTAAAACAGACATCCTCTGAAAAAATCAGACATAACCTAAAAAAATTATTGAATGGAATTTCATGAGAATAAAAGAACAGTTACAGTACTTATAAGCCGAAGCTATTTGTCCCATCTACCCATTTGGTAGCTTGTATCTAATTGATCCAAGGAATTCGTTCAGCTGTTTCTTCAAAGAAGCCAAGGTATTGGCTTCAAAACAGGACTGGGTAGCTTGTACCATAATGCCACACTACTTTGTGTCAAGAAGTGCCTTCTGTTCTCAATTTTAAATGCATTTCCATTTACTTTCCTCGTTTCTTCTGGTTCGTGTGTCACTGCTGATTCAAGAGAAGTATGTTAGTTTAACTTTGTCAGTGCTTCAGTAATGTCCCTCCTAGTCTACTATGTTCAAGACTAAAAAAGGTTCTTTCAGCATGTCAGCCTGGGCTGTTAAGCCCAGGAATGTATCTGATCGCTCCTCTCTAGACTGATTCCAGAGCTGCATCTCTTATCTTTTACTTGTTATCACCATTCGGGAAATAATCCTTCATAAATCTATCCCAAGAGTGCTTTGGATTGTGGGAATCAAAATATCTGATAATGAGATTAAAATGTTTGCCTGACTGGTAAATAAACCGTGATGCTTTCTGAAATCGGGCCTTTTAAATTAGAACTGCGGTGAATTATAAACTGTGTTAATTTGCACAAACTTCTCCTTGTTTTCATGTAGGCAGGTGGATTCTGATAGTACCAGTGGACATATTGAATGATGTGCTTTGAAAAAAATCTTATTTATATTTATGATAGGAAATTTTTAAATTGTCAAGATGATGCTTCTGTCCACCTTGTTGTTCATTAAAATTTTATTGGAGAGAACTAAAGCTTCAATTAAATTGTGTCACTCTGATGATTTAGACCTATGAGATGTAATATATACAGTAATGACACAGTCAACAGTAAAAATGACAAAATCCAGCTGGAACATACTGTTTTACTTTCATAATGTATTACTGCGCTGCTATTTAAAGATCACCTACAGTACAGTATGTGCAACAAAAGGTAATTTCTTAAATTCAGACTTCAGGCCTTCAATAAAAAATACAGTAAGTCATTAAAGTAATTAAAAACAGGGTTTTAATTCTTTCCATCCTGAGCACTGAGAGGTTAGAGTCAAGTGTGCAGCATTTATCAATAAAATTATTCACCAAAAATGAAATGAAAACAGATTAACATTTATCAAGATTTGTTAAACTAAAAAAAATGACTTAAAAATGTACTGCTGCGGTAACTGTCACCTGTATATAATACAGCACTTCTATACTTTTATACTTTCTGAACCATGAAAGTTTGTAATGGGGACAGTGCCACCTAAGGGCCCACTGAAGGCCTGAAGTGCAGATTTTTATTAAAACAAAACCTGGTGTTTTCAAGAAACAAGAAGGTGCTGCTCCTGCTGTTGTGTGTAACAGGTTCTTACACATTAGTCTGCACATAGAGACTACCTTATAAAGCAATGAAACAAAACGATTTCTGGGCAATGCACTGTATAGTACTTCACATCCACCATCGGAGGGTGTTGTGTGCGAGCTGAATCCATTCTAGTGATGCAGATCCAGTCCGGAGACTTGGCCTGCACCCAGTGTAGAGCAGGCGTACAGATGACACTCAAAGCATTGATGACATGGAGCAGCAGGGATACACAGGTACCTGTAGTTTTTCCTCAAAAGCTCTGTGCGTGCATGCAGAGTGCAGCTATTAGCTACAAATTATATTTTTAAAATAAAAACCCTTCAAAAATAAAACCCCATCGTGACCAGCTTGAAGGATCAAAACAAGCAGCAGAATGACTCTACAAAAAATAAACAAAAAATATAATGGTAAAAAATATAATGATTTTGTTTCCTTTTTTGGGGGTAAAGGATTAGTTTTCACCTCTTACACCAAGGTTTTTGTGGGTGGCAGGTCTGTAGAAAAAATAAAACTGGAAAACTGGACTGAAACGTGAACTACAAACTTCAGGAACATCACTTCATGTTACGGTATCACCATGCCCTCTAACAGATCTGATATGGCTACTCACGCAACGATACCTACAGTATATATTTAAATTTCAGACTAACCAGAATGCATATGTTCCACTTCAGGAATGGAGAGACCAGTCCATTCAGGTACAACACATTGATTTAAGTTTCTGCAAATCTGTAAATGTGTAAATATTGACCATTTAAGCAGCTGTACTTCACCAGAGTACACTATCTGCTGTTCTGCCCAGTTTTAAACTCAATATTCTCATTACTTCCTCATGTAGAACTTTTCACTATGTCAATCTGTATTCCACCATCACTAGTACTTCTTAGCCTCATGCTAAGCTGAATAAAACAGTCACCGAACTAATCAATATTAACCAATCAAGTATTTAGATTAATACTGCTTCAATGTGTATGAGGCTCCTGAGTGAAATTGAGCTCCTTTGCATCCTGAACGTTACTGTACATATTTATGATATAACCCAAATCAAAATAGCAAATATAACATATTCTCTAACACTGTGTTACTCTTAACATTTTCCATTTTACATATGTACTGTAATAACACGATTTACTCAATGAAGCATGGTTGTTCATTACTGTATATTGTGAGACTTTTATTAAGTAAATTAACTAAAAAGAAAGGTTACCAAAGCAATTCTAATGTATTTACACATTCTATGTGACATTTAGACTGTAAATAGACAGCTTACGTGTAAATTGCAAAATTGACTTAATTAAAGCTGCTGTGCTTGGGTGAAAAGCATCATCGCTCATGCCACCTTGTGGAAGCTTACTAAAACAGCAGTCAATTCACACAAATAGAGAAATGTTAAAGGAAACTGGGTGCTATAATTGAAAACAAAATGCATTTGAGCAGTATGCATTACAAATGTACCTCCAATAAACTCTATAGCAGTCACTTTTGTAATTGCTTGAGATCATTTTACTATATTCTTCAGTAAGTGAACTGTCATTCTTCAGATACTGACCATTCACACGTTAATGGTGTTAACTGTTGTTGTTTCAAAATGAAATTTAAAACCACTGCAGACTGGCTTGTCTCTAGACAGACAAGCAAACTGTAGGTAAGATCTGAATGCATTTTTTTCATAACTTGCAAAATACAAAAGTAAAAGAGAAACCGACTCGCCTTCCACTATTCCACTTCTGTTGACAACATTTCCTGAACATTATACTGCACATTATGGGGAGATGTGCCTTCTGTTTAAATGTTGCTACAGTAAGTCAGAACCCTAAGTGCCTGGATTACTGCAATACCTGTGATAGTTAAATGGTAATTATGATTTTTTATTTTACTAAAGCTTTACAGTTTGGTTAGGTTAAATTACAAAATCCTCCCTTCATTGTTTTTTTTCCCAATGTTTAACAGAATAAAGGATTAAAAAAACATTCAGTCTCCAGAATTGTAATTGAAAGTGGTCAATGGAAGTTCATCTCATGTTTGAATGTCCAGAAAATGACCTGACACCTAATTGAATACCTTATCTTGCTTCCAACAGATTTATAAACGACTTAACAATACAGTATATACTCTTACCTTACATCCTACAGTACATATACAAGATATTGGCATCGGCATCGAAGTTCACTGCTCTGTGATGTGACTGCAGGGGTGGCCTTAGGGTGGTCTTATTTTCACTGAAGCTACAGTTTTAGGATTGGGGCTCTTGTACTGATCAGCTGTATCAAGAGGAGCAAAGGAATAAACAACAATAAAATAAATTGTGAAAACGAAAAAAGGCTACGTTGTCTAACTTACTGAAGTTCTAACTGAGCTTAGTGCACACCTGGTGTGGAAATATTTATTGGAGGCACATACAGAGACTACAGCTAGATGTTTTCTTTCGTGTTTTATGACTGCACGGGAGCATGAATGTAGTGCCCTACCTGTGCTTAACTGCAGAAAAAGTGATGTTAAGTCCCTTTTCACCGTTAATGCTTTTCAGCCTCACCATCCTCATCCTTAAGAATTTATTTGCGTGTGAATTTATTCATTTCAGAGCTGTATAGTATGACAGTTTAAAATGGACAAGAACAGGACAATGTGGAGGTATGCCTGTTAACAATCACACTGTGCTTTAAATGAGAAAGTCTCATTAATTTCAAATTAAAGAAATACACAAGTTGGAGTTGAAAATCATTACTATATTTTCTGTTTCAGATACAAAAACTAAAATGTCGCAGCTCCGTCAAAGTCGTTTTCTCAGCTGACCCATCAATTTTCTGCAGTGAAATGCCATATTTTCCCACAGCCATTCATACAACATACAGAACAGCACTCTTCTGCCATCTTGTGGTATTTTATAAACTGAACAAACAGGTGAAGGCAGTAACAGAAACTAGACAGCAGCGGGTTTACACACTGTGTCAACAGAGTCTCAGGATATGACTATGAAGGACGCAACATGTCTAGGTGTGACTTTGAAAACAGTTAGCTGTTTCTTAGCACATAATACAGGACCATAAGTTTTTTAACATTGAAAAAGTATGCTAGTTATCATCTACTGGGACATTATGCATATGATATCATCTGGGCTTTTTCAGAAATTGGACCAGGTAACCTGTAGAGTAATATACAGTAATTGGCTCCATAGGTACAATTTTCTATATGCACAACTGGTAGAAATAAAATGTGGTCCTTAATAACGCTGATGTTCCAGCAAAGGGAGTGCAGTTCATTCCCAGGGGTATCACACCTGACAAAGGTAAAGGGGCTACCTGTGCTGCATACTGTAGATTTCCACTGCAGCATTTTCCCCATGATATAATTTGTTCATGAAGTGCTACTTTCCTTCAAGGCACAGTTTTCATACTATAAATTCAAATGTCAAACATCAGTGAACTGTTTGCATGAATGGATATTTCACTTATAAACTGCAGAAGGGTCAAGACTGTTTGTCTATTAGAAAAATAACATTTAATTATTATTTTTTTATTAATATTGACCAACCGTGTCAAAAATATTTAGAGTGACCAAAATCTACCACGCAGTATCATGATACCACCAGAGACTGGTTAAATAAAGGCAAAAAAATAAACTGATCCAAACTTTTACCTGTTTATACCTTCATTTACCTAGTAGATTTTTGTCTGAGCAAGACACAGTACCATGATTTCTAATTGCTGCCCTCTAGTGGACCCATGTGTACAGACACTTTTTTAAAGTACTGCATCATCTCACATTAAAAGTTTAGACCAGGATAAACCAAAAATGCATCATATTAATTACAGTAATTGCATTTAGAAAAATTACTATATAATAATTAAGAATAATTAGACTTCAGGAACATTATTTATAATTATACTAATAAATTGTGAGCGGCAGAGACATACTCTATATACGGATACTTTCTATATGGCACCAGGAGACTTAGCAAGTATGGAAATTTCAGTTTATCAGTTTTTTAACATCCTGTAAGATTACTTGAAGTTAAAATACCATCCTCAATCAGTAAAGAGCTGGAAACATCAGCCATAAAAGCCAGTGATGTTAATTGACGAACTAAACAACAATTTGTTCAAATCAAGTCATTAAGAGGAGGTGAAGGAGGACTGAAATTGTGAAAGATGCAGTCACCCTGCAGGCCCAGGTGGAAATACGAGTCTAGTACAAACTCCAGCAGAGGACCCCAAGTTAATACAGCCACAATTCAGTCTAAGGCCTCCTCTCCTGTCTTCACGACTGTCCTACCCTGAGTCTGCCGGCGTGTGATCTCAGATTTAAAGCTGCTGCACTGTTTCCCAGCCCAGGATGACGCAAAACCTCTTACCCCTTCAGGCGCAGTGTAATTCCTTTTAGATAAGAGGACATTGAGGGGAAAAAGGGTTGAAGACCAAAGGCTCCTCCCTTATAACGAAGTTTGTGCCTATCATGTCATACTCTGCAGTTTGAGTGCTCTCGTATGAAAGTGCACCTTCCTCACAGCCTCCCTTTGATTCCTTGGGAGACAGTGTGATCAAGGTAGTTACTTTGTCTTTTAAACTATTTATTAAAAAGTCATTTAAAATAAATTTTAGGTATTGGACTGGGAGGTCTGTGCAATCTAACTAAATTAATAATTGATATGTTATTTCACGAGGGACAACAACATCCAAGGACTGAATGCTTTGTGCAAACCTGGAATACTTGGTAGGCTCCTGGCCACAGGACAAGAAGGCTCATCCCCCATTAAGACTGAGTGAACCCAGGGGCAGCTCCATGGTGGAGATGGGGTGGAGGAGAGATTCTCGAGACAAATGAGAAGGGAGGAGTCCGAGTTCAGTTTATGTAGGTGGGTTCATAATGCTGGTGATTAGGTGCAGTTGTGTGAGACTGACTTGTCATTGTTATCCCCCCCCAACTTAATAAGTTAATAACCCATTTAATAACCATTTTGTAACTCAATTTGTTGAATAAACTACATGAGGTACTTCACCAGGTGGTTGATACTGAAGAACGGGTTCCTATTTTCTGCTTCTCTTCAGTTTTGCACAATACTCAATTCTAAAAATTAAAAATCGGGGCTCAAACATGGGGCAGACATGGAGAGTCGTGCCACATGCATATTCATATCCAGCTTTGTGTACAGACATTTTTTTTAACATAAGATCTCTTTTAAATATAGCATTTATGCTTTCCATATAAAGAAATGGAACACCATAGTGATTTACTGCAATGCCTTAACTCTTTTGGTTTAGAGTAATTATACTTGCATACTCTAAGGAATAGAGTTATGTGTAGAATTTCTAAAGGTGTTAGGGTTACCATGTACAGTACAGCTGCAGCATGATAAAAATAATTTGGAAGAGTTCAAAGAACAGCTATATGTTTCTAAAAATTGTATACAAGACTAAGGGGGCTAAATATGTTTAGTGGTCATCAAATATGTTTGATCACATTGTGTTCTTAAACCTGCAATTGTTGTTGACAAAGTAAACTCGTCAATCCTTTTTACTCTGTAGGAAAACCAGGATATAACAGACTAAGGTAGAGCATTTAGGATCAAGAACAGGAGTTGTTTTTTACACAGATGGCATGGAACAAGCTGCCAAGATCCGTCAAGGCAAATTCCCTGGAAACGTGTGAGAAACTGCTGTATCCCTTCCTCAGCACAATAAGTTATTCGCAACCAGCTGAGTGTGAAGTTTTTGCTGGTTTGCGGAGGAATCCAATTGGGTAGAGCCATATGGTTTTCTGTCTCTGCGGTCAATTTAATGTTTGGATGGTTGGGGGGGCAGAAAACACCTAAGACCTATTGGGTCTAAGATCATCTTTTTACAAGTAACCAGAGGAAGCAGCCTGAATCTCAGTGATTTTAATATGAACAAATTGATCAAAAGATCAAAAGGTCCAGCCTTTTGTTTAATGATAGCAGGGAACTGATTGCAGCAACACAGGTATATGCTTGGAACTACCTGCTCAAAACTCTGGGACTTTAAATACGTGCATCGAGCTGCCTGAAATGTCTCCTATAGAGGTTGGAGTGTCTCATCTGTTCCTTTTTAAATGTGTAGGCTCGTGACCATTTTAAATTGGGAAACTGAACTTTTGTAAGCCCAGGGTTTGTTCCCTAATCTTGCATTAATTTACTGGTTTACAGACAATGTAATTTCTAATATAAGCTATATCCATATAACATGAGCACTCAGGCAAGGAGCACTGCATTATTCATGAAATAATCACTTTTGCATTATCTATTAGACTGCTAGATTAATGTAAATGGTTTGTGTGGCCAAAATCTTTCCATCCAGAGCATTACTTGATAGGCATTACTACACCCCAACTTAGAGCTGCCAATTAGCATTTCCTCTGTGTCTTACAACTGCAGGAGAGCTCCTGGTGCTCAGGTTAATGGAAGGAATGCTAACCCATGGGGTGTGGAAGAAAATGCTAGCTCCCCACTGAAGCCACTCCACTCTGGCACCAATCTCATAGGTGTAGGCATCAAATCCTAATTATTTCTTCATTTCAAATTAATCCTAACTTATTTCATTGCATGCTCGTTAGGAAGAGCACATCACAAACTGTTTTCTCATGTCAAGAATCAGGACTCTTGTACATTACCAACAAGCCAAAATCTCGGGCTGTTCTTATTGTTCCACAACGTAGTAGTGGACATATTTTGAATCCCCTACATTATCACAAAGCCCCTATTCCTAGCAAGCCTATCCCAGAAGCATAAGCACTATGCTCTGAATGGCATGTCAGTGCATCACAGAGTGTGTACACACACAGGGGCAATAATGACACAGCAGTTAACCAACCCAGCCTGTCTCAGGTAGGTGAGAGGAAAGCAGAAGACCCAGAGAAAGTGAGAGTGAGCCCAGCAAGAACTTGACAAACTCTATGCAGAAGGCATGCTTCTGTATCTGGCCCATTTAAACATCACCTACACAGATTCATATAAATTGCAGGAACAATTAAAATCTGTTAAATACTGTACATTAATAACTCTTTAAAAGCAGATTTGTTTCCGCCAGATACCAAGACTTCAAGCAGCAAATAACTGTAAAAGTGGTGATACAATACAAATTCTTTACAACATTTAAGTCCCCCAAAAGTGACCCAATAATTCTTTCAATTGGCAATGAATAAAAAGCTTTTGAGACTGTATGAAAACATATTCATTTTCTGTGAAATAAACTAATAGGTAATAATAATACATAAATCCCTCAAAATGGTGTCAAGTTGTTATTTAAACCTTACATTCAACGAGATGTCATTAGCTTCATTCTGCAAAAAGAATCAAGAATAAAAAAATGGGTGTTTGGGGGATATAATGTACAGTTTTTGATAAGGTTTCCTTGTGCTTTTCACAGAGTGGGCTCTGAAAACTAGATGTATTTACAGCAACTGCTTTCTTGATTGTCACTTGGAGATTTTGATGACTTCATCCTTTTGGATAACGGCTTTACAAAGGTAACAGTAGGGGTAAAAGCTTTGCATTTAAAATATACACTTAACTGTGAAACTAAGTGAGCATAATAGCAGTCTGGTACCCTGAGTGTTTTGTTTCATTTTTTTGTTAGCTAGTTTTTAAGGACTTTAAAGAACCCTTTCAAGCACCCAAATTAACCAACTTCAACTTTTCTTTATATTAAAGTTTAAAATGAATTATTCCTCAGTTTTGGGGAAACTGATCTTAATTTGAATAATAACGTGTTCAAATAAGTCTTACATTTTATCCAATTGATCAAAATGTATTTGTTGTAACCTCATTTCTTCATACTTTTATTTACATTTACTTATCTGATTCCTACTGTACATATGAGGAATTCAACCAATGTTGCATTAACATTTAACAGTTGTTTAAGTAAAAATACATCTCTAAAAATTTAATAATGGAATAACAGCCTAATGCATGTAGCAGACAGTAAATACAGTGCAAATCAATAGGTACTCAGTACAGAGTCAGGGGGGTGAAATGTAGCATTTTACAAGCACACTTTGAGAGGGTGAGAACAGCAGTATTCTTTAGCATTCTGTATCCCTCTCAAGCTGTAATTGTAATTGATTGTTTTTATTTCCAATTATTGTCAGGATAGAAAAAAGGATACTGGTGAAATTACTCAAAAACACATCGGATTTAAAACAAAATCATCTTAAAAAAGGGAGATCCATCAGGGAAAAGCAGGGAGGACCAGGACCAGGAACTGAAGATTACTGACCACAGTATAACTGGTTTCTCTCTTGATCTCGCTCATCTGCTGTTTGCTTGGATCTATTTAATAATAATTATAATAATTGCTTACACTTATATAGCGCTTTTCTGGACACTCCACTCAAAGCGCTTTACAGGTAATGGGGACTCCCCTCCACCACCACCAATGTGCAGCATCCACCTGGATGATGCGACGGCAGCCATAGTGCGCCAGAACGCTCACCACACATCAGCTATCAGTGGGGAGGAGAGCAGAGTAATGTAGCCAATTCATAGAGGGGGATTATTAGGAGGCCATGATTAGTAAGGGCCAATTGGAAATTTGTCCAGGACACCGGGGTTACACCCCTACTCTTTTCGAGAAGCGCCCTGGGATTTTTAATGACCACAGAGAGTCAGGACCTCGGTTTTACGTCTCATCCGAAGGACGGCGCCTGTTTACAGTATAGTGTCCCCATCACTATACTGGGGCATTAGGACCCACATGGACCGCAGGGTGAGCGCCCCCCGCTGGCCCCACTAACACCTCTTCCAGCAGCAACCTTAGTTTTTCCCAGGAGGTCTCCCATCCAGGTACTGACCAGGCTCACACCTGCTTAGCTTCAGTGGGTTGCCAGTTGTGAGTTGCAGGGTGATATGGCTGCTGGCCATATTTCATTGTATACCTTCTGTTGCACCACAGAGCTCATAGTGCCTACAAATTTCTCAGATGCTTTTATGTCTACGCAATGTGTAGGTTTCTTTCATGGGACAGCTTATCATCTGGCTCTTCTATTTCCATTGTGGATATCCAAAATGCAACATGCCAGAGGAGGTGGAGAGAATCAGTAGTAACAGCTGTGAAGGCCAGGTAATCATTCGAGGAGTGGATGTTTGCAAATTGCCAGTAATGCACATGGAAGGTTTTTTATTTAAATCAGAGTTTTGGCACGAGGCTACTGCAATCCCTCAAATGTTTTTGTTCAGCCAGAACCAGATCACTTACATCTTACAAAATGAGCCCTAGTTTATGTCGATTTGAGGTAAGGTCAAGTTCCTCAAATGCACTGGTACTGTCCAGTTATTCTATACAACGTCCATACTCATGTGGAACACTGGGGCGAAAAATAACAACACAGAGCACACCACAATAAAATTAAGATGACAAAACTACACATGAAAGCAAAGCAAACACAAGATAATCATATACAGTATGTGGTACTGTATGGTGTTTCAGTTCCACTGAACTCAATGTAAACACACAATAAACAAGCTTTCTACTAACTGCTATGAAAAGAATTTCAACTCATAGTCCCTGAAATCCATTATACCTTGCAAAACACAACATTTTACTCATGGCTGACGACATTATCCTTGTGATTTTTGTCTCAAGACTATAGGAACAAACTGCTGAAGAAAATCAATGCCTTAAACTTGTTGATATGGGGGAAAAAGAGATACAACCGTGGCGAAAAGCAATGTAAGAGAATGTCATCAGGCACTACACATTCACCATTTCCAAACAACACAGTATTCATGAATTAACGAATGTTAACCTTGAATAATAAGGCTGCATAATGTACCCCTCTTTGTCTCTCTATCTCAGTATTTTTTTATTTTTAAGAAGGAAAGTGCCTTATTATAAGAATCTAAGCTGTACACTGTCTTGCTAGAACTAAGAGTTGTGTAAAAACTGGATTTCCTAATGAAAGCTTAACGTTAGAAATATTACACTCAAACTGCAGCACTGGGTTGTTTTCAGCACCCTGGACAGCTCCTCCTCTCCAACCGGAACAAGGAGATGGTGTAAGTGTTCTTAGCTCATTTTCCTGTCATAAAGCAATGATGATAAATGCATGTCCACTTTAGGCAGAAAAAAAGCAGCCTGTGGAATTGGATTCTTGGGTAAGGTCTTGTGCAGTATGTGAGGCTGTTGCTATGAGGTTTCCCTGTATAGTTTTCAGCATACTTCACAAATGCCTTTTTGTACTATAACTTTTCCTATGTTATTATGTTCTTTAAAAATTAGAAAGTTTTCTCTAAAACCGTGTAGTCCGCAGTGCAGCTTATTGAGAAGCCACTTTAAAGGCACTATAAAAAATAAAGTTTATTATTATTACTACTACTGTTACGATCATGAGCCATTTGTTTTTACTTGTATGATGTGCTTCATGGATCATTTTCACCTACCTTTTCACCTACTGTAAATGGCATGAAAGAACCTTACATACAGTATGTGACATATAATTAGGAAGGTAAATCTCGATTTCCATGTATGCTCTACTGTATATATAAATGTCATAAAGTATAAGTAATATTTCTCAAGGCCTTGATACACAGAATGAGACTGTGCTTTAATTAGAATGAAAAATTCCTAAAAATGTCTGTTTTTCCAGACACTTTAGTTGAAATATTTAAATATTTTTACAGAGGTAATGGTTTAAATAAGTGCTAAACACATCTTCCTTTATACAGTGCCTTGAAAATGTATTCAGATCCTTCCCACGTTTTCACATTTTGCTGCTTTAAAGTTTGCTGACATCCATAAATTCAAAGCAAAAAATAACAAGACAGAAGTACAGTAATATAAAAAAGGGAAAAGTCAACGGTTACATCAGCATTCAAACCCTTTGCTGTGGCAAATCTAAATTACCTTAATGAGCCACCAAAAAAGCTACAGGTATGTGGCCCCTGTTTGTGTTTGTGTGCAATAACAGTGGTTCACACTGTGTCTGTAAGGTTTCACAGTCAGGTAGTCTTCTCCTCTATACTCCATTTTCTGTTTACTAAACGTATTGCACTTGTTTCAATCATTCTTTCTCATCCTCGTGTCTTTTCCAGGTTTTCTATTTTCAATAGAATGGACTGTATCCAGACTGGTCACTACAGCACATTAACATTTACTGAGGAAGAGGTTAATACAGACACTCACTGGCCACTGCGGGATGTCCATACTGCACTAGAACAGATGGGTTAATGCAGATACAATGACTGGACACTGCATAACATCATTCAACAGACTGGACTGCATCCAGACTGTACACTACAGCATATACTGTAAATGAATATATATTAATTTTAATACAGTATACAGTGATTGGGTGCAGCAGTAGATGAACATGACACTCAATGACAGGGGTGAGAGAGACAAACTGACTACATTACATTAACACAGCACTGAGAGAAGATTTAATGACAGATTGGTTACTGCCAGGTTAATGTCAGGTAGTGTTAGCATAAACCGTCAGGATGTACAGTATTGGTTTACTGTACTGAAGGGTTCACAAAGTAAAATTCTGAAATCTTGCCAGCAAGGTATAGGATGCAAGGTGAAGTTTTAAGATGTATAGCACAATGCAGTGTTTGCAACAAGGGAAGGAGGCATTGATCTGTCTCATTTAACACTATGGCTCTAGGTTACACAGACTGAAATACATTATATCCATACAGTATATTCAATACGTTAGTTTCCAATGTTAGCCAATACTTCATATTTAGTTTGTTTCAATGTATTAGTTCCGCAATAGTTTGTTAAACATCTATTATAAGGGGAAAAATGAAAAAAATAGATAATAGGCCGACAGCATATGAGTGTTTTTGTTAGAGAACAATAATAACTCCCCATAGGTCTAAAGCTAATGTGTCTCATTGCTTTCTGTTAAAACTGCCTGGTATATTTCAAATCAAGGATAACAGAAACTACTGATGGCTGCTTAAAGGCAAACAATACTCTTCCTCCTACAGTACATTACAACTCCATCCATCCATTATCTAGCTGCTTTAACCAATAGAGGGTTCTGGGGAGATGGAGCCTAACACAGCAAGCAGCAGATGCAAGGCCAGATACACCCTGTTTGAGATGCCAGTCCACTGCAGGACACACTCACACACAAGTTTCCCAGGAGCTGATTAACCTACCAGTATGTCTTTAGACTGGGAGGAAACTGGAGCACCCGGAGGAAACCCAAGCAAACACAGGGAGAACATACTGTACAAACTCCACCCAGACTGAACTCCCAGGCCCAGAATTGAACCCAGGACCGCAGAGCTGTGGGGCAGCAATGCTAACCACTGTTACACCGATCTACCCTTAACGTATTTCATGTTCTACCATAATTATTACTTCTGTCTGCTCAGCTACAGTATGTACAATTCCCATTTAAATAAATTGTATTTAAAACAAGGAAGAAAATCTGACCTATATTTTTATATTTGTGTTACAGGCTCCTGATTACTGGAAAAGCTCAGAGATGGGCACACTGGCACAGCATACTCCAGCGGGACCCAGCCAGGCTGCACCTCAAGTGACAGGAGTAGTCATTTTGCATGTCTGCTTCCTAGAACATTGGATATCTCTTTAAACAAAAACACAGAACAATAATTTGGAATGTAAAGGTGAAGGCAATATGTTAGAATACAGTAATTGCAGGCAGCAGGAGGGAATTCAAAAGAAACTCCCTGGCACCGCTGGGTAATGAACAGGGTGGGTGGATTATTTTAGTTGATTATCCTGAACTATGAGGCACTATGATTTTTTTACAGTACTGTACATTACAGCATGTATACCATTCAGACCTACTGTATGGCTAGCACCAGGTGTATTTTACTCTCGGTTTTGAGTGCATTTCCTGATGTAAAAAACACTTTAGCTGACAAAAAATGAAATATTAAAGGATATACAGTATAATATAAAGCACACAATGCAGGCTAGCCACGGAAACATATTACTCTTTGCATTGATAAATGTTTTTTTAAGGACCAAGATCTTGGAAATTAATGTTCCCAGCACTGTTTTGACAAATACATTTTCTTCTGATTAATTAGATTAATAGATTATGAACAGAAAATAGAAAGAAAAATACAGTGTCCCTCTTATTAAGAGAACACCTTTGTGGTAGTGGTATGTTGGAGGAAGGAACGAGGTGGGCTCAACGGCTGAGAAGCAAGGTCTTTTTGAGCAATGGATCATGTTTTTGTGCAGACCAGCCCGCTGGATATCGGCAAGTGTGGCACAGGCGTGCAGAACTATTTGTTGTTTACAAGAAATCAATCCATGTGAAGCAGAAGCATGATGCTCCGTCTGGGCAGGAATGTCTTGTCGCTACAACACTGCCCGGTGCTGCATTGATCTAGTACTGGACCTCACTACCCTCCCTATGGGTTCATCCTGACCTGACAACATTGCAGCCCATAAACACAATGTCAGGACACCTGAAAATAAATTTTTCTGAAAATGACTTAATTTGTTGCAGTTATGAGTTTCTTTTGATGCTTAGTATACATACTTACAATTGTATAAACATTGAATTGAAAAATAATCGTATAAACTAAGTACCTTTCTGAAAGTTGTTGTTAGGGGTTCTATGTGCCTTTCCCCTCACATTTAATAGACCTGTAGTTAAACAAACACAGTAACGACTTTTGTTATCACCTGAGGTGAAACGTTCAATATACTGATCAAATTATGCATTTTATGTTAAGTACAAAGTATTATATTTGAAATCAACTTATATAAACGTTTATACAAAAGAAAACCATGCAATAATAAAATGTTTAAAATATAATAGATATTTCGGACGGTATTTAAATGTATATTTACAGCTAATTAAAGTTTGGCTATCACTATAGGAATAATATTCCATTCACAAACAATATACAGGAGTTTTTTGTTTTGCTTTAAACCAATACAGAAAGAACATTAACGTGTTATCGTTTTGTCATTTTACAAAATAAAAAAGAGGGTAATCTCATGGTTTAATTGAAATAACGTGCGTTTGTGCGTCCCAGAGATAATACATGATTTGTTAATAACCAAGCTGCGAGCAGTTTTTCGTTGCCATGGAAAAATGGAATAAATGCAATAATTCACCATTTTAACCTTTAAAATCGAATCACGTGAACACATTTCCTGTTAACATATTGCACTCAAAGCACTTACTGTAAGTTCCACGTCTCCGCTGTGCTCTCCACCGTCTTCAAGTGTCTTTTCAGACAAGCGGAAAATCACCGCCTACTGGTAAAACGTATTAATGCATCTCCATTGAAAATACAATGCATTAGGGGTATACTAGAACAGGATAAGATTAATAAGATTCATATTGCATGGTTCATTCGGTACACTGATTTGATAACTCTTAACTTCAGGTTATATTTAGAAAGTTATTTGTCGTGCTGTGTGTAATACCTTTAAAAAATCTAAGGGCAGCTGCGTGGAGTATTGATTAGAACTCTAGGTTCAAATTTCTATTTCTCTCAGACTGCTTAAGTAAATGCACTGCTGTATAAATAGGTATTTACTGCCTACATTGTTGCTGTAAATAAGAATCGTTGCTGTAATTAAGAACCTTTGTGCTTAATCCACTTATCTGGTTAAACAAAGGATAAAATCAAATAATCTTGTACCGATTCAATTAGAACACCTTTAGAGAAACCATTTTCACAGATCTAAACATTTTAACATTAAGGATTTTCTATGCAAAACAAATTTGTATTTATTAATCTAATGCATTGCAATGATGGACCACAATCTCACAGTAACTGCGCATCTTAATAAACACAACGGCAGCAACATTTTCCTTGGCTGTTTCCCTCCCAGTAATGGGGAAAACTCAAATTTGCTGTCTTGGAAAGGTGACACGTTCCGGCAGCAGCTCTGGGGCCCTGGGTTCAATTCCTGGGGTGCTACTGTATCTGGGTGGAGTTTGTATGCTCTCCATGTGTTCACGTGGGTTTCCTCCCACAGTCCAGACATACTGATGGGTTGCAAAGGAACAAGCAATAGGTTTATTCCGTGCTGAAAAGATCTGCTGAATGTGCTGCCACCCATCCATTCCCTAACCACTACATCCAATTCAGGGTCGTGGAGGAGCAGCAATCCCAGCAGGCAACGGGGCACAAGACAGGATAGAATCTGAATGGGACGCCAGTCCATTACAGAGCAAACACAGACAGACACGCACACGCTCACACTTGCACAAGAGCCACTTTTCTTGGAAGCCACCTAACCTACCAGTAAAACAAATGTGTATTTATTAAACTAATGCATTTCAACCGTTGGCCACAATCTCACAGTGACTGATAAGAGTATATGGACTGACTGATCAGAATAAAGATCCGAGGTAAAGGGATTATATAGTTTTATTGGCCTTAATCAAGCCAAGAATGACATTACTTTCTAGAAATCCACAGCATTACCCGCCCTTCTGTACGACTGAATAACTTTCATTCAGCTTTGAAACTTTGAGAAAATGTCTTGACCAGAGTGTCTGATCAAAGATAACTTTTCTTCCCTGCAGAGTCTCTTTCCATTTTTGCTTGCTAGATTAGGCTCTTCAGGGGAATTCCAAGCCCTAACAATCAGTTGCAAACTAAATTAGCATTTCAATTGAGAATGAATACTTTTTTTTAATTCCTACAATATCTGGAAGGTCATGCTCCAAGAAATGTTTGTAATTTCGGACTTAGCAACTCATGATACTCTAAAACAGGTCTTTTAAATGTGCAATCCTACAGTTGTTCTGAAATTCATACTAGATTTAACCAAAATACTGCAGTATCTCTAGAATACAGTACTGCTAAATAGGTAAAAGAAAACACTTAAACCTTTTTTTTATTTTGTAACTTTTATTGAACACAAGTATTTCTGACAGAATGCAAAGTCAAAATTTTTCGGTTAGTACTCAGTATTTACACCAGTGACAGTGGAAAGTAAGGTGGTACCAATGTTTCACTCAGTAAAAAGTTGTATACAAGAGAGAAGGCCCCCAAAGCAGGGAATGCTGGGTAGGAATGACAATGGAGGTTTCTTGGAAATTTGACATGGTCCTCTTAAAGGGATGAGGCACCTGTCCTTTTCTATATATTTATACATAAAAAAGACTCACTTAGACTAATTGTTAAGACTAACATTTGGCTTTCCATTATGAGATTTAGATTTTATTCCTTCAAATTCATAGACTTCAATTTTGTCAGTCAACAAATTCATGGCACAATATGCAAGTTCAAAGGCTTGTGTAAACTCGCAAAAACTTGGTCCCATATTAATGGCATTTGAACAACACATGAGAAATAACTTCTGGCTCATATGAATACGGAAATCAACTGATGTAATGATATACGCTTGTATATATACAGTATATAGAGAGATTTGGATTCTGCATCGTTAGGAATGGTATGGAATCATATCAAAAGAAATCAGAAGACCTTTCCTCACCGTCGCCCATTTTATAGCAAAGTAAGCCTGCATTGCTGAGCTGAAGTGCATGATGCCTCTTATGTAAAAATGTATGCAAGAGGCTACAGCAAGTAACATTTCAAAAAACTGACTAACAAGACAAGCTTCAAAGGCCTTTTTATCTTGGAGCATTATAAAGTCTCAATCTCAACAAAGTGCTGCAGATTTTAATCCAGGACTCAGACCCCAGTCATATAGTTGAGTCAGTAAGAGCACAAATTCTTAACAGATCTTCTTACGAGGACTGGTCTAGGTGATCTACTGTATAATCACTATCCTCTGCAGTACTCCAGAGATGTAAGAGCATATACTGTAGCTGCCAGAAAATTAGTTCAAGCACAACGGGTTAAACAGAATAAGCACTCCAATTCACCATGGTGTTAAGTCTTTTTCAACTCTTAATTTCTCCAAGTGCAGCTCTATCCAGGTCAAAGCTTTTCCGAATGCTTTTACTTGTGACTTTTCACAAATTTAACTAATTAACAGCAAGCCGGAGATGACCTCTCTAGACCTTGGAAATGTTACTCAGTGAAAAAGCTTCAGTCTGTGTGACAAGTAGGCATAGACAGCAAGCCCTTTTAATGAAAAGAACAAGTTACTGAAGTCGATTACCTCCATTTTCATCCCCAGAGCCTAATATATGCAAAAACACATTGAGCAAAATGACAAGACCAGTATTTTCACAGTTTGAACTTACAAACTAGCGACACCATCAGTTATCGTTACCTTGACTGCACACATAGACACTGAAGTGAAAAGGCCCTACACAGGTCAATATATCAGAACATTGGGCTGCAGTCTTGGACCATCTGTTTCTCCATTACAGGCAAACACTGAAGAAAGTGGAATGCATGCCGCAACAAGAACAATTTCGAAGGCATTTTCTTCCTCGTTTCCCCCTTTTAGTGTTTTTGATGTCTTTTGTTTTCTTAAGGAACATTTTTTTTTCTTAACTATTCTCTAAACCTTTCACAACCAAACTATGTCGATTTTTTTTTCTTTTTTAAATACTATGACAGAGAACACATTTTATTCACACTAGGATATTCACGCATTCACAGTGCACAAGCTTGCAGTCTAAATGAAGAAAAAAAGTTCTCAGAAGTGTACTGTACAAAACAAAATAGGGTTGGTCTACAATTTTAACTTGGAAACCCCTATTCCACAGCAGAATGTTATGGTTTAAATAATGAATTAAATCTGGTATTCTTTCTCATATGTATAAAAAGAGACAAAAAATGTCTATTTTCAGATTGCATCTTTGATTGAGTTAAACAATAGCAGATAAAGCTGTAATTATGGATTTTCAGCAAGATTAAAATGGGCACTATTTTCTTTTAATAAATAAGCTTTTCAAATATCAGATCAACTTGTTTTTTTTAAACAGGCCTTAATGGTGTATTTTTACCCTTACTGTAAACAAAGGCAACCTGTGTTTTTCCTTTCCTCAATCATTGTAAGGGGTCTATTCTCTGCAAAGTTTAAAGCCTGGCTTGATATTATTTTTTTGGATCCTACCTGCATCTCACTGACAGCAAAGCTACTGCCATTAAAGATAACGGACACTAATACCTTGAAGGTTTGTACTGCACCAATACTGCTCCTGACTACAGCACTAAGATGGAAACAGAAGTGTGAAAGCATCCCCTTTCACTTTTTCAGTTGACTTTTCTGTCACAGCTGTTATACTTAGTGTCCTTCTGCTCTTTGAGAGCATTTTTATGGTAGGCTGAATACATGTAAAACCTCCTTGGACCCTCCTGAATTACAGGCAAAATATCAGCATAAGTAACAAAATGGAAAGACATGGAGAGAGATGGACAAATGGCAGAATATATATATAATGACACCTGTCAAAATGCAGCCTAATGGTCCGTTTTTAAGTAATTTTTAATTGTTTAAAATGAACCCCTTTCCCCTCTTTCTTCTTGACAACTTGTCTATCCCTTTTTTACATAAGAGCCTAGCAAGGTGTTCATAAATGGGAGCTAGCAGAGAATAAAACTGTAAACATACTGTATTTCAAAACTAAAAATAAAACCCTTTGCAAAGCAAGCATGCTAATGATCTAAGCTCTAATGCTAAACCCAAAAACATTATGATAAAAAAATAATAAAATAGAAGGCAGTTACTCTTACACATTTTTAAACACAAGAAAAAAGGGTTAAAACAAACATACCCATAACCCATTAACATTGGAAATAAAAAAATGGCAAAAAAAACCTGCATGAAAAAATGAACACTGCAAATTGATACACACATATATATGTATGTATACAGTATGTAATATATAACAAACCAAACTTTGTCCAATCCTTCATTTAATGATCATCAGAAACAATGAGTAACAATAAAATTCTACGCCTAGAGTAATGGAGTCTGTGCACAACAAGTAAGGACTGTTTCTTTATAAACCAGAATTTCCCATAGTTATCTGATCCAGCTAATGAGGTGACATACTGTACGTTTTCATTTGAAAGACTATCATTTCAGTGCTTTTCTTTCTTAAGCGAAAATACTACCAGAAGCACTGTTTAAAACCAAGCCATTTGTAACATCTCAGTACCCTACAGCTACACAGTGTACAGTACCAGTTGAAGGATAAGTCTCTTTTCCTTTCTTTCTAAACTCGGGAGAATGAGTGGGGGGAAAAAAGAAATTGCAAGTGCACATGAGTTGATTTCTTTCTACAATTCTACGAACAGGAGCATGTTTCTTGTTCTGAAAAATAATAAAAGACACTGAAGAAAACCTTTTTTAAAATTTTTGTTGGATGCTCTTGTGACATTTTGTAGGTCTGTGACTGTGGCGTTTTCCTGTTTATTAGATCATGCTTTACTCTCATTTGCGTTCGTTTGCGTGGCTTCGTTAGGCACCGTCTTCACTTCTGACCCAGTTTTCTTCACCTCTGTTTCCTCCGGTTTACTTTTATCATCTACAGGGACCTTCCTGTGAAGATACAAATTCATACAGAAACAAGGGTTTTTAAGCAGTCTGAATCCTGAATACTGCGACAGTCTTGTAACACATCTTAAAGCGTATGCTGAATGCATGTTGCATCCCAAAAAAAAAACAATCTCTTCCACAAGATTTAACACTCTGCAGAGAAATGTTTGCCTATAATTGTTCACCAAGAAATTAAAAGCAAATCAGGATGTAAAAAAACAACACTCACACAAGTAATGGATTTATGTTAAATGACATAAAAGTAAGGTACATCCAAGACACGCCTTTACTGACATCCTACACCTAATCTACGCTGATAGGCTTGGACAGAGAAGACTATGAGGGGACCTGCAAATTTCCAAAAAATAAACAATGATACACCAATCTGGGCATAAGTGGCAGCTATAGTACATGGAAGTACTTGTAAAAAATTAGAACAACAGGCATTTCATGCTCCAAAGCATTGTGGAAATAGGGAACAAGACACCCAGCTATGTTACTGAAACTAATATCCTTGTTTCTTAAAAACAAAATGTCTGCTTGAGACCCTTGGATCAATTAACTACCACTAAATGGGTTAGATGGGCCTAAAAGCCTCCTTTCATTTGTAAAGAGTATTAGATTCTTATAGTTCAGGTGGGTAGCTGCGTCAGCATGCGTAGGCTGCAAAGGAACAAGTAATAGGTTTATTCCATGCTGAAAAAAAGAAGAAAGAGAACACAACGTTTCGGCCGTGGAGCCTTCTTCAGGTGTCAAGGTGTCACTTGACACCTGAAGAAGGCTCCACGGCCGAAACGTTGTGTTCTCTTTCTTCTTTTTTTCAGCATGGAATAAACCTATTACTTGTTAGATTCTTATATAGTGGGTAGCTGCAATGGCAATGGGTCCGATGGAGGGCCGTCTGAGCAAAGAATGCTAGGAGGGAAAACAGTTCTGTTTTTATACCTAAGTGGGCAAGTGATTTGTAGAAGCTGGGGTACTACCCCTCTCCTGACCTTTTGTTATTAAAATAAAAAATGATAAAATTGCTGCCTGCCCATTTCTAGACCTTTTCAGGGGTCTGAGTTGTTCTTAAAGGGCAGAATATGTTCACAGAGTTCTACAGTAACAGAGGAAGGACTGTAGTGTGTTGTGCATTGAAACACACACAAACTACAGTACATGAGGCATCCATTCGGTCTTAAAGTAACAAAAGCATTTTTTACTTTAAATATTACACCTCTTTGTAAACAAAGATCTAAAGACTTAAGGCATGGTAATCAGATGGAACAGTTTTGACTGATGAAACTGGTAAATGATAATACTTGTGTGGCACCCTATATTTAGTTCACAGACTCATTTGAGAGTCTGAGGCATTTATTTTCTGTGATTAAAAAATAGAGGTAAAGGCAATACCTGGATCACTAACCATAGCTGAGGATGGGTAGCACTTTAAGACTATACTTTTTAAACCCATTTCCAAAAAATCTGAAATAGTGTAACTGATGTAGAAATATCTCATTAGAGATCCTACTTTCTTGTGTATCCACGTCCATGTTCCGACATGAGATATTAGGATATCCATAAACACAGCTCTAAAAGCAGTACGCTGCATGTCATTTTGCAACGCTGCAGTGCTCCTTCAGAGAGATGCGGATTTTCCTAACCACAAATCCTATGAAGAACCAAAAGATGTCATGTGCTCAGAAAGGCCACGTTTTGTTTCTGCTCTGTACACCATGATACTTGCACAATCAGGTTTTTTCTCATTAGTAGCATCTTGGAAGTGTCTGGCTCCATGCTCACAGTTTTCATTCGATTCATCCTTCTATCATTCCATTTTATGAGACACTTCAACTCGTTTACTGTATGACCATAGCCGAGGCTTTCTGAATTTAAGACCTGAGGAAATGGTGGAAAAGTGCCATGGAACCTGAGCACCTGTGTTTTATGAGGACATGCCTAATAAAAACCTGCTTACTTCACAGGTAATCACAATGGCAGATAGTAATCACAACAGTAGGGAGTCTATCAAAGATAAAGGATTAGCACATCAGTAAAATGCTGACCTTTATCCTCTGCAGAAAAATGTTATGTCTTAGTGATCTCTGCATCGCCTGTTCTTATGCCTGAATTTCAGAGATCTAAATTGCTTGGCTGATGATGGATGCTGATATGGAAGCAAACAGCTGATAAGCTGAAGCGGTGCCATACAGTACAAATGTCTTACAATACATCTCACATGAGACAGCTTGTTCCACTCTGCTTTGGTGGCATGCTGGGGGATCCCCCCCTTCATCTTATTTGAATTACTTTTCGGGTGAAGAAGAAGCGGTCTTCTTTATTTCCTAACGAGATTCTCACTTTTGTCATACTGTTCATTAGCGGAATCTCCTCAACGTGGCCAAACAGCATTACTTCTTCAATGAAACAGGTTATACTATTCAGAAAAGCTGGCTGTCGTGTCTAAAAAAAATACCCGACAATCAACGCTACACACCTCTTTTAGTTCTCCTATCTGTTAGTGCGACCTCATAAAATCTGTCCACAGTGAACTTTATAAAGCTGTCGAGTACTCATTTTAGCCATTATGTAATTATCCTTTTGGAGGCTCTATCATGGTGTCTTCTACTGGCAGAAATAAAATGGAAACAAAAGCACTAGACAAAGAAAAGGGCTGTTGCCTTGGTGTCGATGATTAAAGGGGATGCAGCACAGTACTTCACCAGGATCCCATTCTCTTGGTGATAGGATTCACTTTCCACGCAGGGAAAGAGGCACAAGAGCCAAGGTGCTTGACGTGAGACGTGACAGGAAGACAATGACTGCAGAAAAAGAGGCACTGCAGTACAATCCATTTACTTGCAGAAAAGAGAGGGAAACAATACATCTTTTGCAAAAACATAAAAGAAGGCCTTGTTCTTCCATTGAAAGCTGAACTAAAATTCCTAGGGCCTGATAAAACTGGCTCTAGTAATTACCGGTCCTCACCAACACAGCCATCAGTGCCTGGTAGAGACACTTACAGTAAATGTATTAAGCTTATACAACATTTCAAAGCTGATTTACTTCCCTTCAGAATCATCTTTGATTTCCTTTCTTGTCTTCTCTATATTTTTACTTCCAATGTTTTACAAGCCTTTCCTGCCTAATCAGCAATAAATGGCAATATTATGCCTCCCCAAAACATTTTGACTGCAGTCCCTTTGTTGCCCTGAAAAAAATAAATAGAATCCCTGCAAATAATCCTTATTTCACTGTACGGGACTGTAGTAAATCCTGTGTATCTAGTATTTTGTGCATTTTTTTTACCTAAAGTGTAAGCCACAGCATGTTGGCAAAGTATGAAACATGTCAGGAGGGTAGAATACCTACAGTATATACTGTATATGAAATTTGATGTGTGTGCAGAAGGTTGTTCTGTGTGGTGTGGTTGATTCTTACAAACAGCACTTTGAAATAAACGTCAAATTATATTTTCTGCAAAAAATAATAGGATAGGTTACTGTCACATTTTTCTTCCCCCCCCCCCAAGTCAGTTCTGCTCTGCTTTAACATTGCAAAGCTGGTTGATAAATATTTTTATCATGTTTTTTTGGTGGGTGTTAAAAAACGGGGAACACACACACGGCTTATACTTTCATTTATATTTGAATGCTGGTGAAATTTAATTACTATTTTGCAAAAGCTACAGTATAAAAAAAAAATACTTATTGTTTCCCTGGGTTACAGAGAACGGTAACAAAGGGTAGCTAAATGGCTGAATGCTAAGATCAATCATAAAGGAATTCATCAAAGCTGTAAATCCTTAGCACAGTCCTTGTCAGAACTGTCAAGTTCTACTGCACTTTCTGCCAGGAATCTCTGTATCCATGCTGTTTTGCCAAGTAATATTAATAATGTCACATTATCATCCTCTGAAATCTGGTCACGTCCAAAGGCGAGTTCATTTCCTCTTTTTGTTTGGATCATCTCTGAATGTGCCAACTTTACATTGCAAGACAGAGAACATAATTTGATTCATTAAGCACGGATGTGCGTGAGGAAATCCCTTTTATAATGTTTTCTATCAGTCTCGGGGCGGTGTCAGTATCTGTGATAACACTTCAAAAATCCATTTGATGCTTCTTAGAATACATTTCAGTAAAAAGGATTTCTAATGCCTTGATATTTTATTTAGTCACACTGAGAAAATATTTATCTGGTTGATGAAAACATTATACGGTAATGCCTGCTTCCAGGCATATCTTCTATCTAAATCTCTGTTTTTATTGGGAAAAAAAGTAACTTGGAAACAAGACTGAATGAATAGTAGCTCAAGGGATACAACACTTAGAAAAAATGGGAAAAATGAACATTTACAGACAAATGTGATTGTTTAGACACACCAATTAAAAAATAAAGATAATCTTGTTATAAGAGCATTCTGGGAAACTTTAAAGTTGCATTACAAGAAGAGCAACCTAATTAATTGTAGTCCTCAAGGTTAAAGGAGCTCTTTAGTCTGAGCAAAGAAAACTGTAAAAAAAAAATGTTTCAAATATGTTTTGAAAATACTTGATAACTCAATGGACTTCTTACACATCGACAGTGTGACTAGTGGATCTGAAAACTAAGGGGAAGTGAATTTTAAATTGAGAACAAAAGCACATCTTTACACATAGGGTTTTAGGAGCCACTTGACTAACTCTGGGGGGCAATGTTAACCTGTGAGATGCCAAGAAATACTGTAAGCTTAATTCCCAGCTAAAAAATAAAAGAAAATTTGGAAAATGATAAACATTTAAGCAGTGGAGTTTTCTTCTCACGCATGCACACACCCCTGTACAGAGGCTTCAAAACTGAAATGCCTTATTTCTAATTCCATTTTACTTTTCAGCTTGAAACTAACGTGTGCTTGTTTCTTTGCAGCTGTAACCCAGGCTGCGTTGTTGTGCTCTGGATGGCTTTTCTGTGAGCACAAAGCTATTGGTAAGCTATCACTAGCCACTACATTTTGCACTGCTACTGTACCTACAGAGAAAGACATTTGTAAATATGTAAGATTTATATGGTGGGGTGCCAAGTTATTCACTTTTTAAATGCGATATTTCGGATAGAAAAAATAAAGGGCAACTAAGAAGTGTAAACCACAAAATTCCTTTGGCAGATCTGCCACAAAAAAAAACTCCCGCGGCACTTTCAAAGTGGAAAAAACGTACAGAATGTAGTCTGGAATAACATATTTCATCTTTGTGATTTTTGGTCATCAGGAATAGAGGATGTTTAGGATGTAGTTATTACTGTAGTATCAGGGGAAACAAACAGCTGCTGGTGCGTCGCATCGCCGTTACTCGAGTATGAGAGACTCCCTCCGCCCTGGGACTAGTTTTCATGCTCAAGCAGAGGTGTTAGTGGAAGAAAGCGCGGTCACAACCTAGGACACACACACACACAGGACAAGACACCAGGCAAGGCAACGCAAACGACGCGACAAACGGCACAACCCACACACAACAAAAGTCTAGGAGAAGCCATACTCGTCCTGGGCCGGAGCAGGCGGTACAGCGGAGTCTGCAGGGGCTGCAGCAGGCTCAGCAGTCTGCTTGCCAGCCACAGCGGGAGGAGAAGCAGAGCCCAGAGCAGCGAAAACATCCTTCGCAAGATCAATGCCCGAGGTCTTGAAGGGTCCTCCGTCAATTTGAAAGTCCTGGTTTGCCGCGCTGTCCGTGACAGCGGGACTCTTCGGGCTCGCGGGGTTTGCGACGGCCTCGGCGGGGCTCTTCGCCACGCTGGTCTGCGCCCCCTCGTTCCCGGGGCCCTTTGCGGCTTCGGGCTGCGGAGGCTCGGAGGCAGGGGGCGGGGCAGCCGGGGCGGTGGGCACGCTGGGAGCTTTAGGAGCGTCCGCAGCGCTGCCAGGGCCGCCCGGCGCGGGGGCGTCACTGAGGTCGACCAGAGGGGCCACCTGGGGGGCAGCATCCGAGGCGGCGGCGGCGGGGGGCGGGGCGGGGGTGGCGACGCCTGCTTTGGGCGTGCTTGCCTGCTGGACGGGGGCAGGTTTGGGGTCTGCGGCTGGGGCGGTTGTACTGGAGGTGAGGGTGGTGGTCTCACTAGTGGGGCTGTTTTGGGCCGTGGCGAAGGTTTCAGTGACAGTGTCAGAGTTAGTGGCAACAGAAGGGAGCATGTCCTCGACAGTAGCTGTGGTATCAGCGGGGTGCCTGTGAGGATAAGGAGTAGAAGAGAAAAAAAAAAAGACAATATAGCAGCAGTGACAGGAGGAAATAAAAAGAGAAGGAGTGTTTCAAAGGCACGAGCATACATGGTGAGGGAGTGCAGCATGCAGTTATAAAAGCACAGAAGTAAAGCCCGAGAAGGTGAGCCAACCGAGTTTTCGGTCAACGGCTGTAGAAATAAAATGATCGCAAAGGCAGAGCAAGGGGGTTTTGCTTGCTTAGATCCAGGGAGCAGAAATAAACAGGGTTAGGTGCAGCCACAAACAAACTGCCAACGCAAACTGGGCATTTCTCTTTCTTTTACGGCAAACGTAGCAATCCTTATGTTGCTACTTCACTAAATATCTCTTGTGTATGATTATTGACAAAGCAATTCCTTGCTACGATTCGCAATGCTTCCAACAGAATGAAGAAGTGAAATTGCATCCTGGAACTGAAGAGGAATCTTTCTTCCTTTAGATATCGTGGCTTAAGGGACCTTTCTCACTTCTCCAGGACGAAATAAAAGACTAATTTAACTCTCAAAACTCCCAGTCTATTTTGCTGTTTCTCATTATATACTTGTTTTTGAAAAATAAGATGGAATGAGATTCCTGTGATGGAATGTTATATTTAGATTTATGTTGTTTGATGGCAGCTGCTATTCTCTTTCTGTAAAAAAAGGGTGATATTTCTCCTTCCTACTAAGACAGCATCACAAGTTGAGGTTTTTGAATTCATGTGTCTGTTGACAGTCTATTTGTCTGTGACTGTTAACTTCCGTGATGACAGTTGCTCTGTGGGCTACACACTGATAGGTATGTTGATAAGGGACAAGGGTGGGTGACACTTATGATATTATAGCTGCTTCACAAAGATTCACAACCCACAAATGAACAGCAAACCAAAACGAGGAACTACAGGTGCCAAGGCACTCAGTAGTAACACAGGCAACTCAGTTTTACTGCTAACATTCAGCTGTAATTTCCTGGTATGGCTTTCACCTGGTGGAACAGAATATTAACCCCTCTTCAGTTTTACTTACCAGCAGTTTTTGCTTTAATTTAGCATCTCTAATCATAATATTTTGTTCAGTTTGCTCAATTTAGAATCAACAACTGTGTATTTCTTCAGTCTTAGTTCACGGCTAAGATCCCTGCCATCCAGGGGAAGACAGCAGACGTGCCCACTTTCAAGATGTTTTTTTTTTCTTAGACGCACCACAAGTAACACAGCCCCACCCTGGGGGCTCGTTGTCAGCCGGAGGAGAGGTGCGTCTTTCAGCAACAGCACTCTGTGCCTGGAAAGGGGTGTTCGCTAAGTGCTGAGAGAGCGCTGGGTGATTTATCGCACCCATCCCTCGACAGCGCCACCTTGGGGGAATCCCAGTCACAGTCAGTGACGAGACGCAGAATCGAGCCTGTGATTTTACAGCTCCACCTGTGCTCACACAAGCGCCTTTACTGGCTAAGCCCCTCAGGAGGGGCTTTTGATATCACTCTGTCCTTATTAATGGGCTCACATTAACAGGACTGAGCATTCGACTGGCCTCTTACCCCCTGCACCCATAAATTCTATCTCGTCTTCCCTAATTCTGGATGAAAAAGACGACCTTACACTTTCATTTGAAACCTACAAATTACATCTGATTATATTGCAGTGGGCAGGTTAAACCTCGTGATGATGTGCAGAATGCCAATAGGGTCCAGTGGTTGTGAGCCACTTGACTGACTCCACAGGAAATCACAAGATTTCCAGGAACAACAAGACCACAAGAACAACAACCTCTTTGGAAGCCGTCCGGTTTTTCTCTAGCTGTTCTAACAGCCCTTTTCCACTGGCACTCCCAAGTCACACAAGCCTGCTGTGGTACAGCTCCAGGTGAGTTTTCCACTGGCTGTTTTGGTGTCAGCCAAGTGTGTACCAGCCTCTGAAACTCCAGCCCAGCCACCTGAGTACAGCTGAGTCGCAAGGCCAGGGGGCAGTGATGAAGCATGTTGCTTCTAGAAAAAAAGAGGGGAGGTACCGGGTGGAGTTGAGGAATAGTCCTGGGCTGCTGAAGAACTGCAGGCTCTTCATCCAGAAGGTTTCGGAACTCAGAAAACGGTGTATGACCGAATGCATTTGGATTTCACAAGTAAAGGGCACATTTCTGCCACTTCTGAGAAGATGGAAGCTGGTGCTCTTTCCTACTCTTCTCTCCTATAACTCTCCACATGCTCTGCATGTGACATCAGGCCTTGCACTTTGGTCCCAACCTGCACTGGACATCCGCAGAGAGTTACAAGTTTGGCACCGGCTTGGGTTGGGTACGCCAGTGACAAAGGTGTATGAGAGATGATCCCTGGAAGGTACTGTCGAGTAACTGAGGTAGCTAAGAGCAAGGTATGGTGCTTACTCAGGTTCAGTCAGTGGGGTGGTCTCATTGGGCTCTGTCTGTCCCCCCCCATCATGGTTTGGGGTGCGCTCTTCCTCTGTTCGCACCTCCACAATAGGCTCCTTGGATTCATCTTTCCTGCAAGCAAACAGTGTACAGTATGTGTAGGAATTTTGCTTTTTTAAACACATTCACTAAAAGCTCCAGGGGAAAGAGAAACATTTATAATTAGGAGAAACAAACATTCACGGGGTCAGTAATTTAGGAATTTAGCTTTACTAGTTCAACTGATAAAGAATCACCTCAAAAACAAAGTAAATAAAATTGACTATTATGCAGAACATAAGATAGCATATACGATTCCCTTTGATTTCGATAAACCATTAGTTACGGTCACAATGGGGGTTTCTAACATATATTCAAACTCTGAAATGTTCTGTATCTTTGCACACAAGAGGAAAAAAGGATTTGCGCCAGGAAAGGAGATAAAAGAGGAAAACGCCTGTTAACATTATCTTTCCCCTGGCTGAGATTTGAAGGATGGCAGTGCTTCCTGTTGAGTGCTCAGAACGAAAGTTTGATGCTGTCTCTGCAACGTTTCTTTTGTGGCACGCAAAAAGCGCGCGCGCGGTAACTCACGAGAAAGCCGCCTTCCCTTCCTCAATGTCCTTGCCCTTAGCTCCGGGTCCCGACTTCCCACAGAAGTTGACAGCGATGCACATGAGCAGGCCGCACTTGTTCAGGAAGTAGCAGGTGACGTCCACGACCACCAACAAGATGACAAACACGACAATTAGGATTCCCACGATGGCTCCTGTGCTCAGCCCTGACCCACTAGCCACAGAATCTTCAGGGTGAAAGAAAAAAAAAACAGAGAAACATGATTTTCAGTAAGCAACAACAAATCCCGTAATCCCATCTGAGATAAACTCTTCAAATGTTAATTAATCTAACCAAACCAGATCTGGAGACATGCAAGTCCATACACAAAATATTAACTTGGTAACAAATGAGGCTTGCTTCCTTAGAAATATACAAGAATAGATACAATATTTTGAGTCTGCCTCTGATACTTGTTACTCAATATGTGAAAATCAGGCAAGATTCTATATGCCACTGTCTATACCAGTTTAATTAACTGAAACATTACACAATTAAATATTTTAGTTTAGAATTTAGCAACCCTCTGTAACCAATTAGATTGCAAACAGCTAAAACAGATTTGTGATTTTCAAACTGAGCGTCGTGTCTTTTGCATCTGCATTTGACTTGAATGTGTTTTTTTTCTGTACTATTGAACATTCCTGTCATAAAGAAAGAACACTGATGTGTTATAACCTCTTGGAAGAATATGTGCTAGAACAATCTGCAAGTGACAGTAACTTAGCAAGAAACATAAAAAGGTGTTCATGTTTTAAGTGAAGGAAAATACAAAATACTTACCGCAAATGAATACCAAAAGTTTAATTAATGCTTGATAAAAAAACCTTGCTACACTACATGCATTTAATGCTCATAAATAATGCACACAACAGTGTGCATTTGCATTCCTGAGAAATGCATGTTTGATTAAAAAAACAATAGTATAATCACTAGGTGAGAAAGAACCACTCTTACTATCTAACAGTAGGTACAAACTTGAAAAAAAATCATTTTCATTTTGATATTATAGGGATCCACTAATATTTAGATTTTTGTGATTTTAATGTTACCCTTTCTTACTTTTAATGCAGGACTTGCTATCCATGTGGGCAAAGAATGACAGTATGTAAGGATTATATAACCAAACAACTGAGCAGTTTTAACAAGTTACTGAAGAGGTTTCGCACCATTTCCAGCCAGACGTGTGCTTAAAGAATGTGTTTGTTACACATAGTGTGATACTGACATTTGAAACATCAAGCATATTCCACTTGGTGTAACTACTCAGTGCAAATCCATTCAATTTTGTTGGTGTCCTTTCATATCCCAAAGAAACACTGTCAAAATTATTAGTTATAGCCTGCAAAGGTCCCACAGTGTGCATTAATTTTTATGTTTACAACATCAGAAACAAAAAAATACAAGGAAGACAAGAGTAAGGTGAAAACCCCAGACAAAATAAACACAAAGTGTCATCCAAGTCGAACTTTCTCCTTTTTTTATTAATCTTTTTTTTAAATCATTTTGGGTTATTAAATTTCTAACAGTTTTTTGTGTGTTTCTCGAATACACAATATTGAATTTCGGCACTCCCTGTTCACACACATGCATCTGTCTCAGCACGGAGCCACAGAGTTCTAATCACCAGGATGTGGAGTGAGATAAGGTTGGGAATTGAAAAAACTGACTTACTGCATTTTGAAGATTCTTGTACATGACACTTAAGTGTGCATATTAGATATCCCGTCTGAACAAAATATATCCACAGCAAAATGATGATACAATCACCTTTTGTGGCCAATTTGTATTATTCTTTGCTTTTATTGAAGTGTGATTCTGCATGAATATTTCAACCAGAGGAAATGTTCCTCCTATTTTAGGACCATACGTTCTCACATGCTACACTTAAGGAACGTTTATGAAAGACAGCACAAGGTTCCCCTTGCAGTTGTGCTAAAAAGACCCACTTCAGTTCTCATCTCAGTCTCCTGAAGAAAACAACGTACAGTACAAGCTCTTGTTCAAAGACAGGTAAGCAGAATAATTTTTTAAAAACCACAAATCTACTCATTACTGCTATTAAAGGGCTTTGCACTGTCCATGTTTGTCTAATCCAATTAACAAAATTGTAACTTGACATACAAGAACAAAAAGTCAATTAGAATGATGTTTTTATAAGTAATTTCAACTATTAAAATACTGTAGCTAATTGTGCGCAAACTATTTCTTGGGTGTTACAGCTCTTAAATGTTGTATCAAGCTCCATTTGTATCAAGATTTAATCATCTAATTGCCTAAAATTAGAAGGGAAGCACTTCTTTTATTCTAGTTAATCTACATGTTACAAAAATAATTCAACAGTTTATATTTCATCAGGTGAATGTGTATCATGACATGTTTCTCATCCATTGTTGCAGTGTGCATTAGCAACGTGTGAACATCATACATTCAAGTCTCATTTTCAATTCATTGTTGAACACAGTATCAGGGCCTTTTGTTCTGGCTGAATTTAGTAAAACATAAAGGTGCTTACGAAAGACAGAATATGCAAATGTTGCTAATAAACGGTCCACTGAGCCTACAGGCAACGGTATTCTCTCTGTACAAGCTACCCATACAATTATTTTAATGCAATTGCTGCTAAACAGTTAAGTTGATCTTCAAGAATGCCTTCCAGCAACTACATTTTCTCATCTTGAGTCAGTAAAACACTTAATTATTCATAGGTTCTCCTTCCTTTTTTTGTAAAGGGCTAGAGATGGTAAAAGCCCATTTGATCAGTAGTTTGCATTTAATATGAACATTAAGGGGAAATCTGAGAAGATATCAGTGAGACTTGCACCTAGGGGGTATGACTACTTCAGTTACAGTACATGCACACAAACCACAAAACAAAATTCTGTATCTGTCAGTTCTTACAGGTGCAAATCTTATCAACTGTTAGACACAATGCCTTTTACTGAGCCTGTAAATAACCTCAAAAAGACTAAGGCTTTCATTCACACATTTTCTGAAATAAAATTACATATCTATCCTACAGACATAAAATGAGGCTTCAATAAATGTTGATGCAGCCAAGAATCAAGTGTTCATCTAGTGCAAAGATGAATAATTTGTTGATTAGTGACTTCCAAGCAGTATTCTTGTGCAGAGAGTGATTATAGCTCATACCGTACACAGTAAACAACAATGGATCTTTAGTAATGGAATTAACTTTCAGGAAAAAAGTATGGATCTTTTTAAGATTAACCTTACAATCTACTGTAGCACAGGACCTTCAACATAAATCTAAACGTTAACAATTCATTGAGGCTATTGTTTTACACTGATTCAGCAGTGATCACATACAACTTCAAAGTCTGCTAACCTTCCAGGTGGTGCTCCACTACAGGAAAAGCAGAGCCACAGTGATCCTTTGCACATCCTTTGCACATATGAAAAAAATGATAGCCAAGGCCTGTTATTTATTCTGAATCACAGAAAAACATTAACAGACGCCCTGTGTTAAAATGAAACCCAAAAAATAAATCAAACACTTATGCAATTGAACCACAGAACACAGTTAACACACCCGTTGTGTCCCTAAAAGTGCAGTTTTTAGAGCAAAACAGTCGACAGAAAATTTATTTTTTAAACGCTCTTCAGCCCTTTTCCAGTACTCTTTGTCGTTTTCATATTTGACACCATTTTGGACAAGGGAAATATCCCCCCACTTGTGCAAAAAACACACTGAGAGTCATGAATAAGAAAATCAAACAGTACGATTGGCATACAAGTTCCATTTACTGTACCTCACCTCTGTACCATTTTGGGGTGACTGAGGTGTGGAGCAAAATGTATGAAAATATTAGCCTCAGTCTGAGCTTGATTACAACTATTATTTGTAGTCCATAAGGTCTTGATCCAGAACCTACAGAATGGTTACACTTACTACACTACACATCCCTGCCTTAAAACAATTTTCCTCAAAATTCGAAATCATATTATACAATCACATACATTTTCCAAACAATGAAAGAGAGAAATAACCACTGTATCTGCTTTTTGGCTCTCTTCGATAAATAATTCATTTTTAGCCATCTAAAGTTTTCTATAGCCATAAAACAGGAAATCATCCTAGATCCAAACACACTTCTCTCTGCTGGGCAGCTGGAAAAGCTCAAATGAAAGTGTAATCTAATCCATACAAAACTGCAACACAAAACACTTGCTTTCAAGCACTTCAATGCATAACGTAAATATTCAGAATGATTCTAGCCATTCCTCCAAAAGCAATGTACAGTATATGTAAGTTAAAAAACACACATTTACTACATGGATGCACACCAGTTTCATGTATTAAAAAGGAGAGTTAACTAGGAACAAATCACAATCTATGAATATCAATGGAAAAAAAGGAAAACTTTACAGCTTATGGGTTCAAATCCCAGGTCAGACACAGCAGCTGTGCCCTTGAGCAAGGTACTTCAATCAGACTGTTCTAGTCCCATGCCCAACTGTATAAAAGGGTTTAAAATGTAGGTTGTTTTGGATAAAAGCATCAGCCATATTAGTTAATACAACATATGAGTTCTAGTAATCAATTTTTGATAATTCCAGATAATTCCAGTTAACCTAGAAAAATCTTTCAAAACAAGAAATCATTTCATGGGCACCATTTGTTCTAATCTGAAAAGGGGTATATTTTATCTTTTAAATTCTTATGGAAATTGGTGTCTTCTGCTTCTCACCATAAAGAAGTTTTATGATGACAGACGTGTGACAAATTAATGGATTAGGAACCATATCAGACAGTGACAGACGGGAACGGATTTGAAAATGATTCACTTATTGTGCCCATTTCAATGTTTTTTTTTATTAATGTTACTTTTTTAAATGTACACAGAATGACCACTAGAGCATGTGTCTGCACAGTCAGGCACAGCGTTTGCGGTGGCGTTTCCACGCATTCTTAAATGGGATAATGGAAAGGAAAAAGGGACATTGGGTTATTGTTAACTTGAAGATAGAGTCTGTTGCCTTGCTGAACATTTTTGTTCTACTTTACGTAACAAAGGGGGGAGGGGGGAAGGAAAGCTTTTGAGTAACAGAAGTACCAAGGAACGACCTCTTCCTGCTGCCCACCGCCATCCTCAACATTAAGCTGATATTTCGCTCTTTTTCAGCGCAAGGATTGAAAAGGCATACAAAACAATCAGCCAGCCTTGATATGAAATGGCAGGCAGTCTTTAACTTTACTGAGACAAAGTCTATGAGAGTAAGAACACAGTCAGTACGGAGGAGACGAGTGAGATCAGTGTATAGGTCACTGAAGAACAGCCCAAGGTTGCTGATGACACAAAGTAACAAGACAAAACACCCCCCCATAGTTTCCAGAGAGCAAGAATTATACAGTGAAATATTTGCATAAAAAAAGTGTAGGAAAAAATTAAACAAATCCGTGCACATGATAATGTGATGATCCATAGGTGTCCACGACCACGTATGAAGACAGACAAGGAAAGGGAGATAAAAAGGGGAGAGGGAGAAAAACAGGGGGAGAGGGAGGGGGAAAAAAGAGAGAAAAAGAGAAAGATAGAAAAATAGGTCATAAATACAGAAACGTAAGATTGGAAGGTAAATTGAAACAAACTAAAGTAAAAAAAAAAATCCACACAAGTTAAGAGAAAAGGTATATTTTTTTAAGAAAAAGACAAAAAGAAAACACAGCAAGTAAGAAAGCTCAGCAGATGACACGGGGCAGTAAAGCAGGCCGAATGTCAAAGTTAGAAGGTCAGGAAAAAGGTGAAGATGCAGAGGAGTTATGAACCATACAGGAAGTGGTAGACAAGTGACAAAAAAATCTAATAACAAGAACAGGACAACCTCCCTGACAGCGAGCAATTTACTGTACATTAACACTGTATAAGAGTCTAGGTATGATATTCAAATACTGAGCCACAGGTACTACAGTAGTTTGCATTTAAATAAGAAAATAATTAAGCATGAATTAAACAACAATCAAACCAAATATAAGGTAAAAACTCATGAGGAAGAACTGATACTATAAACCATCCTGATATCTTAACCATCTTATTCATGGTGATTAACTATTTAAAGTAGACAGTTAATGTATAAAAAGTCTCACACAGGGAAGGCTGTCCATGAAAAACAAAGAAGTAATGGCAAAAACATGTTAAAATAATGAGGGTGTTCTTATGATCATCATCAATGTGTTATTGTTGGTGTTAAAAACTCTGCTTCAAGTGGCAAATTTTTAGAAGGAGCACCTGTAGCGTCTGTTCTTAGTCAGCTTAAGCTTGGGAGATTTGGATGATGCAACTGAGTTTTAGTTTCACCATCAGTACAGTTCAACACCGCTCTCCTAAGTGGACTTTACGAATGGTGAACACCATTCCTTTCTGGTGTTAGAAGAAATATCTTATTTTCATAAAGCATCGGCACTCTCAAGACATACAGTACGCACCTGTGTCACCTACATGTGCTTACTTGTGTGTACATGCTTTATGAAAATCTCGAACTTTCTTTTAAATATCTCATCCAGCCACCCATTCCCTGTTTAACAAACTGCGGATTAAACAGAAGCTTCGTTTAAGCTGTGAAAACTGACAAAGCAGATATGCTAAACATCTGGGCAGGGTTTACAAAGCCCAAACATGGTGCTTTTTCCCCAATTTGCCAACGCTTGTTAAACTGTTTACTTGTGAAGTCAAATGACATCAGTGAAATACAGCAGTCAAGACGTGGACAAGAAAGTAGAAAGCAAAACAGATACACGGTCATCCAAGTAAACCTGGGGTGTTACTAGTGGGATGTCACTATCCAAACCTCCCATCGGTAAGTGGTGGGACCAACCCAAGCACAAGACAAAGCAAGTCCCTGTGCCATGCTTTGGCAACTGCCAGTTAACAACTCAGTTAAGCAATTTCAGATTAATCCCATTAATGCATCACCATGCAAGGTCAAAGGGCTGCATCCCCAGTGAGAAACAAACATCCCAAGAATCAAGCTGATGTTCGTCTTCAATAAACTCGGTCTACCTGAATGACTTATAAATCAAAACAGATTTCAATACTCTCTGTAAAGTTTCAAGCCTTTTGTATGATCAATTACTTGCCATCACATACTTACTACCACAAAACACAGAAAGGGGCCATAATCTTCTAGTGATATTGACAAATACTCATTCTACTTTTTTTAAATGACAATATTGAAAAGGAATTTTGGATATTGTTTACATCACTGCACACATTTATTACGCTAAGCAAGACTTTTGTGTTGGAGGATAATTAGGTTTTAATAACTGAATGGTCTTTGTACATATAGGCCTTGTTACATAGGGGCTTTCTGTGTTAGATGATCAAAGTCTTTGATGATTTTTTACAAGTAGTCTCAACCATAAATATGATCTCTACAAAGAAATGTTGAGTCTCACCAACTTATTATTTCATAATCTTTCCTCAGTCTTAATCACAATCAAAGATGTAAATTCACGGGTTTCTGATGAATCAAGAGTGACAAAGAGTAGATCCAAGAATGGCAAAACCTGAGAGAATTATAAGAGAGAAGCAGTAGACAGAAAGGCCTAGTCTATTTCAAAGGGGAGGCAGCCCAGTCAAAAGTGCGAAAATGCAAAGTCTGAGAAGAGCACTGTCAATTCAGTACAGGGCAACCGTGACAATTTGAAATGGGAAGAATGGGGGCGACAAGGCCTGGAGTCCCATCAGATGAGACATACTAGTCAAGCAGAAATTATGAGAGAAAAAGATGTCAGCTGCAAGCTATGTTCTGCTCTTTTTTTGAAACGGAGATAAATCATTCACACCTCGACCTGTTAATTCTCCAGTGCCTCTAATGAAGTTTAGCCGTGACTAAGCTCACGGGGGTGTGGGGGGGGGGGGGGATAAAGTTTCCCCTGTGTTGCTGAAGGCATGTTTCCACATAAATCAGCACAACAGGGCGGCGAGTATTTTCTGTCCGCTTTTGTAACGTTTCGGGTTTTTAGGATTTCAATTGCTTGGCAGCCAGCCCTCTTTCGCTAACGAGACACTCGCACTAAATGTGCGCTAACTGGAGGTGGTTTTACTGTAGGCTTCATGAAGCATGTTCAGCTAGAGGCGGAAAACAACTGTATGGAAGCACTGGGACAACTCAGGCCCGGAAAGCGACTAACAATTTACAACAGGAAAACTGCGGCTCAAATAGGTCTAAAGGGGGGAGAAAAAAGAGAGCAGACAATGCGTGCGGACAGATGGTGTTAAATTCACACAGAAAGGGAATACCCTTGATTTAAAGGCAAACGAGGCATGACACTGTGACCCAGCATCAACTGGCAGTGGCTTCGTACAGTAAGCAATGTTTCTGGTACCTGGGATAGCAGTGGGCTCTGGGGGGGTTCTGAAGTAGTAGATGCCAGGCTGCGATTTTCCTTGCTGGTTCTCTGCCACCACGTACACTTCGTATTCGGTATTCCAGTCCAGGGCCGAGAGGACGGCATACTCACTGTCAGACGGCAGTCTGATCTCAGGCTTCCAGTCTGGCATGTGCTTCTAAAAACCGGAAGGTAGAAGACAGCCAGACAAACACTGTCAAGGGGCTCATTTACTACAGTAAAAACCGCGGACATGGGAGTGTTAATTCTACTAGTTCTTTCCATTTTCGAATTTTACCATACCCTCTTTAAAAATATGAAACACAACCCTCCATTTCATTTTACTCTTATCCCTTCGAATTCTGCTGTATTTTGTACCTGTCAATGTTACTGCAGTAACGTTTTTGTTTTCTAAAATAAAGTTTCCTTAATGGTTTAGTGAAAAAACCAAAGCGCTGTGCCAGGGAAAAAGGGGGACATTGTGCGCCTCCAGAAAGAATAATGAATATTAAGTTTAATATTTAAAACAAAAACATTGAAAACGTTTAGGCGATACTCTATTTTTTTTTGCAGGTTTAAGGAATGAAGTCTGAAAAAATTCAGAATGCTTTATGACAGCACAGAAATTAAGGTTAATCTAAAACTCTGTTATACAGAGTTAGGGGTGGAGCGGTGGCTCTGTGGCTCAGGATCTGCGCCTGTGGCTGGATGGTTGCCGGCAGAGGAATCCTACTTCGTCGGGCTCCTGAGCGAGGCCCTTAACCCCAACTGCTCCAAGGGCGCCATATAAATGGCTGCGCTCTGATCTCAAGCTTCTCTCCCTGTCTGTGTGTCTCATGGAGAGAAAGCTGGGGTATGCGAAGAGACAAATTCCTAATGCAAGAAATTGTATATGGCCAATAAAGTGATCTTATCTCATCTTTTAGTTGCAATATTTATCTTGTATTACAGTATTTTCTTTTACGTTTAACTGATTATTGATTATTTCAGTCATTCTTAAACTCTTGGTTCCAAAAATGTTTATACTTTTTGTACCCTGGTTTTGATCTTTATCTTACGTTGTTATTAGGGGCAATGTGTTTTGTCTGATAATTTTGATACGCGTCATGTCTTTCAATTGACAATGTCCTGAACATATTCATATACAAGAAATTGTCTATGGCCAGTAAAGTGACCCAATCTTATCTTATACTCACAGGTTTGTATCTCACTAAGTAGTGTCGGATTGGGGAGCCGCCATCGTCCTGCTTGATCCAGTTGACTTTCATACTGTTCCCTGTTTCCATCACTCTACCGTCCAGTTTCGGAGGGCTGGGTTCCCCTAGGGAGGACATACCAGTGACAGTGCAGTTAGTGACTGTACAGACCTTTACCACTGTCTGGAGCTCAGAACAGCACAGTGACAACATTCCTTCCAGCCCTTGTGAATTATGTATTACCTACCGGTCCCATGTGTCTGGTATGCACTATTTGGACACCTGAGCTCATGTATTTCTCCCCTATGTTGTCCCTAAAGCATATCTGGGGACAATATTCTTATTTTTATCTGCTTTTCCTCAGGAGGCCTGGTTCAAAACCTTGCATTCGGAAATATTTTGGAAATGGTAACGTAATTAGTCAAATAAACTCTGCCCGAAGAAGTCTGATATTTTGATTTGATTTCACTTTCATGTTTTCTGCAGTGCTTAACCCAGGAGAACACAAAACCCTGGAAGGAACTAAATATCAATAACAATCTAACTTTCAAGAAAGTGGAAAAAAAATGTATTCATATTTGCTGAGCGCTACGCGTTTCTGAACAGCGAGACTGTATGGGCATTCAAACAGTATTCTCATCAGAAAGCAGCCCTAGCAAAGGGGCTACAAAACCCTCCCAGGGCTTTTATTTTAGATTCTAGCAGTCCACTGACAAGACATATAGCAACCTTACCTAATCACAACATATAGTTCATAATTATGTTATCTAGTGTGAGGAGAGCCATGTGCATGTTAGGTGCACAGTTAATACATTCATGGCTACATAAAGAATTTGCATTATAATTAAGCACTTCCTTTCTCTTACAGCCATTTATTGTGATGACTCGCCACTGGACTTTTCCTTTCATTCCCTGGAAGAATATAAGACCTTGACTGATGACAACTCAGCTGGTGTAATTCAGGCAATTCTTTCTAAACAATGTGGCCAATTTGCCCAGTTCTGTACTTTTTCTGCAGCTGACCTGACGCTGAGGCACAGCTACGCTATGAGTTCAGTGTTTTGTCATACAAACACACACGATGCAGGTCTCATGGCTCTACTTAAGTGTTTGTCTTTTCTCCTTGTTTAAAAAGGCTGGCAATTAACCATGTTACTGAATGATTCCCCTTCTAAAGAAAAAAATGTCTGAAAAAACAGTACTGGAAACCCCCTATAACAGGTAAGCTGTTCATATAAATCTCAAGTACTGCTCAAATACATATTTACATGAATACATTGAATGAATACTTAAGTGTTCTTCACTTAATAGTAATAATATTTTAACAGTATTTATTATTTTTAATCTCAAAACACTTACAAATTACTATTCTATCACAATCGTTGTTGTGGACAGGTACTTTATTGTTCAAGAAAGACTAAGTTAACATATATTATTTTAAAGATCTCCTCTTTAGATACTACTCCTATTCCTACTAATAAATGCTGGAAATAAAACAAAAATAGTTAGTGACAGAGAAGGCAAATTATTAAATAAAGGTGACAATATTTTTTTAGTCCAGTACAACGCATCATTTCCACAGTTAGGTGAAGGTTTCTCAGATGCTAAGAGGGAGAAAAAGCCATTAGGGTTATACATAAATGAGTAACACTAACAGAAACCATGCAAAAACCATGCACCCACAGTAATTATTCAAAATGTAATGATATTGCCTGTTGTCACACTCCTTGTGTGTAATTAAAGATCAACCGAATCTTTGGTATTGGCTGCTGAGTCCCATTTACACCCAATTAGCCTGCCCTGTAAGACCATGTGTGCAGTAGGGGTCAGGACTGGAAGTGACCACTTCCTGGATCCTGACCCGAATCTTGGGTAGAACACTCTACAGCAAGGTACTTCAAACTGTGGAATTAAAACACCCAGCTGTATACATGGATATTATTATTATTATTATTAGCATTATTATTATTCATACCTTGATGTAGAACCCTAAATGTCAAATATATCACCATGAGACTCGTGTTGAAGTACTTCAGTTCTTGAAGTACTAAAGCCACACTGAAAATTTTGCATAAATATTATGGCAGCATGGCAGAAGGGGCAAAATAAAGGCCACTGCCTCGCCTACATTTCCCAGAAGACTGCGGGAAAGTCCTGCCACCTTTTCAGAGGAAACCAACTGGATGGGTGAAAGCATCCTGTGCCCTAGAACTGCTATCTGGAGATGGAGGGCAGATCCACTAGACTGCATAGCAGCCGGGCGAAAAGAAGCGACAGAGTAGGCAATCTCTGACTGTAGGTAGTATGAGCTGAACAACGATTCAAAAGCAGACACCTTTTAAGATGGTGCTGTTCTATCTGCACTATTTTGACTGACACCCATTTCTGTGTCTGTCTGTGGCAGGAGATACTTCTATTTTAAGGATCAGTGCTACAGAAAACTCCCCATGAGTTGTCATACCCTATTTACACCGAAAAGGTCAAGTTGTCCTTATGAAACTCACGGGGTTTTTTAAAACTCTTGAACTCATTATTTTGGGAAGGGAACTTCTTACTGTATATAACAAGGATAGGATCAACACTTTACTGCAGAAATGAACAGTAACACTTTGCAACATTAAACTTTTAATACTGATTTGAACACATCAAGAGAAGGTTAAAAATAAAGTGCACACACTTAATTTTTTTGGCCCATTAGGTTTAACTACTTCTGCACTAGAAGCTAGGTTAGACCCTGTAAGAAGTGTAAATGGGACTCCACTTCGAGAACAGCACACTTTGGCCGGATTTGAAGCACAGATCAATACATGTGAATAACACACAGGGTGAGGAAAAAGTACATTCGCAGGACAACACAAAACTGACATGCAGAAAGAAGCAAACGTTTCAATCCAGACAGAGCTGGAAAAGGTATCTATAAACAGGAGAGGAAGGAATAAGAGAAACAAAGGAACTCTAACTTGCATGCATGCAGCAATGTTTGGTGATTGTCGTTGTTAGTTCATTTCGAACAGTGGCCAGGAACACTGTAATAATGTGTTTTCTTAAAAAAAACAGGTGACACTAAAACATAAGACTGTAAAACAAAAATAAAATCATAAAGTGCAATGCTTTTTGGCGGGTCAGTGGCTTCACAAGGCTTGTCAATTGTTATAGTTTTGGAAATGTTAGGGTAGCAGGGATTAATGAAAAGCAATGCTCAGAACTATCAGGCAAACTGTGGCTGGGTTAGGTGTTAAAGGTGAAGAATTTGGCTCAAATGGATTCTCTTTAAAAAAATGAGAAAAAGAAAATCTGATGTTCAGGTCAACCATTTGCTTCTTTTGCAATGCTGCTCTTTTTTAATGTCTTCCCCATTACAGCTCAGTTACTTGCTAACCTGCCTTTTATCTTATCCTGTAGCAGTGAAGCTTGCACCTCCAAGCCAGTGTTTGGAGACAGAAATCAACAGCAGCTAATTAAGCAGACAATATAATTAATTTTACTTTGTAAAAAACGCAGACTAAACAAGCACTTCTGGGCATAGGAATGACTTGCAGACGTCACTGAACATGCTGTTGAAAAATCTGCTTGTGCTCAAGAAGGTTAAGCTAGTCTACTGATGTGAAACTTTGCATTTATCTCCTTTTTCGTGACTGTTACAATTTAACTTCAACTGCTTAAAACAGGCATTAATACCTCCGTTTCATTTTTACAAAAAAATTAAAAACAAATACAGGCAAAATGGTTGATCTTAAAATTATTGTTTATTTCTCCTATTATTCTATTTTAAAATAAACAAGGATGTATTTTTTACATGATATATCCAACATGCAATGAAAGTAAGCTAGGTAAACCAGCAACAAAAATAATAATTGATGGTTTGGTGATGTGTGTTTTCATGTAAAAAATGAAAAACTCTACTAAAGGTTGATCTGTTAAAAAAATGCTTCTCTATTGTGAACTGGACCAATCAGAACAAAGATTTTACCTTCTGCTCACCAGCGTGGACGACATCATCAGCACCATGCAAGCCACATGACAAAGTCACATGATACGCACGCACATGATTGGTTAAAAGGAAAGTGGAGGAGGTCACATGGAAAACACAAAAAATTAAAAAAATTATGTAAACATGGGCAAGGAGAACATAAGAAGTTAAGACCAAATTATACAAAAAACAAAGGGAATAAAAACAAAATGAAAAGCAATTTCACAACATAAAAAATTAAACATTTAAAACATATGAAACAACAGGGACACTGAAACAGCATTTCCTCTGGCTGAAATCGATAAGAATATCAAAGTGTTACAAGCAAGTTTTTGTTACAAGCACACAGAGATGACCAAAATAAAAGCTCTTTCGACAATATATTTTGCATTATGTGTATATTTGTAACAGTCTGCAATGAAACAGAAGGGAAAAAAAAACAAAAATCAGAGGAAACTCCGCAGTATTAAAAAATACTGATTGACGACAACTCAACTACAATAACCACACATGCGCAAGTACTTAACATGGCATGTAAAAAGTCCTTCGGTGTGTGAAACAGGCAAGTCTGTGATGAAAGAAGGCTGAGATGAAACACTGAATTTTAAATAGCAGGTACTAAATGTTTTTGTTACTTTAAAATGCTATGTATGTCACATACTGTGTGGGCATACTGTAACCCATTAAAATGATCAGCGACTGGAATGTTTCCAAACAGAACTGGATTTTTATCTGCGGTGCTTAATAACTGTCCCAGTATCATCCTGTTTCAGCTACTTGTATGCGATCATTATTCAGGAACAGGGGAGTAAAAGGACACATATGGGATTTCACTTGGGGGAAATTCATTTCAAACGTGGCATTAGATCTGTGTCTGCATGGAGTTTAAAAGTTTGTGAGCTGTAGCAAAGGGTAAAAATATCAGGGATTGTCAGGGTTAACTTAAGAGACTAGCACATCTGTAACGGTTGCGTGAGCATGGAATGAATGTCTACTGATTTCATTACATACAGTATCGCTAAAGATCACCCATTGCAATACACGTTTATACAATTGTTTTCCCTTGCCTTTTCATTCAAGATTTATCTTTTTAATTTTTAAATTTCCACCTACAGTACCTGCCATGCGCTAATGACATCCAATTTAAAAAAAACGTATATATATCAGCATAATACAGTATATGTACTCCAATCTGCAGCGATATATAGTAAATCATTTTAATTTCTATATAGCAGCAGTTTCCATCAAGCCTACTTTCATGAAATTCTTGCCATGCCAAATTGAAGAAAGTCAAAAATTTAAATGGCAAAAAGACACTTCTTAACACTGTCTGCAACATATAATTAATCTTCAGGGTCAGTTACTGCATGCAGCTAATAAATACAGTCCTCTGAAAGCACAAGAGTACGAAGATGTGATTATCATTTCTACATGCCATGTTGGTAAAAAATGAGGAAAAATCATACTTACTCCTTTTTTCACTGCAAAAAGGAAAACATTAAGTGTTCGTATAAAACTGTATGTACAGTACATTGTGTATACTGTAGTGCATACACAAATGAGTTTTTCGTATAAGCAGGAATTAAGCTGTGACTGTTACAATACATGAAAACGTTCTGCACACTCTGCTAAAAAGGATTAAATACAAATACAGAAGGTAATGGTATTCCTTTTCTGTAAAAGGACTTTGAAGAGTTCTACAGCAAAATGTCTTTTATTGCTACAGTATTTTTCCCAAGATTCCAGAAAGTGAGGTAAGTGTCAAGACAGTGTATAATAATATATGACTGCACAGTATATACCCCCCAAATACAGTTTTGTATTTCACAATGTCCACCACAAAATATACTAAAAACCTTATTCTAAAATGTCTTGAGATGATGAGTCATGCAAAGTGCTGTATAAAAATATTTCTAAACTGTTTCTTCAAAACATTTTATGCACTGGACATCAGGCAAGTGCAAGAGATTTGAATCTTTCCAAAAACTTGGAGTTTAAGAAGCCCACACTTGTAAAACTGACCAAACATACGGGTAAAAGTGATTTTAATAATAATAGCAGCCAGACAATCCTTAACAGCAGCCAAGAAAAAATCAAGACACTATAGTGAGCAGAATATTAATTTTTTTGTAAAGCCTTTTATAGATGCTTCAAAACACGCTTTTAAAAAAAGTACCCCTTTCTAGCAGGAGTTGGGCAGTGGTTTCAATTAAGGAAAAGGGTTAATGGCTTCTAATTAGCTTCTGAGGTATGGGGCCTACTTTCCATTCATTTTCTTGTAATATCCTGTTCTTTATGAACAGCAAATTGAAAGAAAAAGGAAAGACAATGAGCCTTTATGGCCACATGCTCTCAGCTTGGATATTTCCCGACTGTGGCTATGCTGTGCTCACACTGTGTCTCAGCCAGTTCTGACTGCTCTGGAATCCATTAGCTCACACTTTGTGGCAGTTTTTTTTTAATTAGTCACAATTAGTGTTAAACCTTAACAACAGTCTTTCTCTTCAAAGGTGTGAGCCAGAAACAATGGCGTTTCCCATAATAGCAATCCAGGCACTCAATCGATAATTTGCAATTCTGCTACAGGAGGATTATTATTTAAAACAACAGCACTCACAACACACACTCACTAATCCAGATTTAATCACTGGAGAATGAGCAGGAACTAAATTATAAGGGATGACTCTGAAACAGTCTAGATTTCTGTTCATTCACACAGTGAGTAGATTTTGCTTGTGAACATAAAACCTCTATAACACTTTTAACTAAAATCCGTACATGCCATGTATCTATTTCTACACCAACAAACAAAATGAAACTCTTGTATATATGATTAATTGTGGAAAAAAAACATACAAAGCTTATTAATGCAAACTCTCCACACTAAGCATGCTCATCCAAGCTTTGAAAACAAGGAAATTGCAGTTATTTGTTCCTTCTGCTAAACTCCGTGAGAGGACCTATATATTTAAATGGACACCCTGAATCAGCAGAACAGACACACTTAACACTGCTAGAGCTCAACCTTGACAGATATAGTTAAGGAGTTATTAGACAATATAGCGGTTTTCCGACCCCATTACTAAAGCTATGGCTGTAAACCATTTAGAGGTCTTTCTCACAGTGTCATCAGTTTTCAAGGAAACACCTCACCGGATCTTTGCTAAAGCAGAACTGACAACACCTCTGAAGTGAAATATCTATTATTTTAAGCTTCATAGGCTTCTGGGTTGTTATTTATTCTTGCCCAAATGAAAATGAAGCTCTCAATATATCACCAGAGCCATGCCTAGAGCTCCCCCCACAGCTAATATCAATTATAATGTAAAATTATTAAGTAGAATATTTTTTTCTTGTCAGTCTATAAATACTTCAATTTGTATGATTATTTAGGGCCCGCCTTGCCTTAAAAGATTGCTAAGCAGCTGAAAAAGAGATTAGAATTTGCTGACACCGTCATCTTGTTTTTTTTTTAAAAAAAGGAGCAGATATCTTTGCGTTCAGTAGCTGGGTGGAAAAACTCCTCCCAGCCTCCTGATATGAAGACGCACACAAGGCAGTTACCTCTGTCACAGAAGTGCAGGGGAATCAGTGTTGCTATGGTAACCAAATGAACAGAGAGTAAAGGTAACTAAGATCAAGGGATGAAAAACAAGACAGGAAAGGAAGGCCAGAAGATAAACGGTAGAGAACATGAGACCATTTTTTTCCCTACTGTAGGTAAAACCATTGCTGAAAAATATTACCAGTTTAACAGAAGTGTAAAAAAAACAGCCAGAAGCCTAAATACTATCATTAATGAGTCTACTTTTTTATCACTACAGAAAAAAAACAACCACAAACCAATAAGATGTTCTGTGGGTTTTATTATCTGAAGTAATCCTGTAAGTGAAGCTCTCTTAAAAACTGATGGCTCAAAGCAAAACAGGCCACTGTGTTAATGTCATTTATTTAGAGTTAGTGCTGATGGCAAACTCTGCTTCGGATTTTCACAGGCCATGCTATAAGAATAATGAAAGCCTTAGAGGGTGAGGAATTGAAGTTGCAGTGCAGCCCTGGTAAAAACATTTCTGTTCAAATCATCCATACTTACAGTGTATTTTCTGCTCTTAAACATTAACGTACATAGCATCGAATTGGTCTAAAACAGATATATATATTTTCTGTCATTAATATCTGCTATATTTTGTTAATTATTAATAATAACAGGACTAATCAGATATTGTCACCAAGAAGGAAGAAGCCAAACGTGGAAGATGAAGACACAAATTAAAAGAAAGGTTTATTGCCTGATGACCTTTGTTTAGTTATGTGCATCTCACGGAACGCCTTTATTACGGCATTAACGTCATGCCAGGTGATGGCAACGCACCCAACAAAAGCATGGTCTGTCGGAATATGCAGCAAAGCAGGGTGGGATCATGGGAAAGGAAGGGTCTCTGTGCCTCAATCTCCCACCCTCAAACGAGCAAAAGCAGGTTTGCGAACTTTCGATTTCGTTTCTGAAATGGGCGGCCAGTGTTAGGGAACAACGTCAAGCAGGAATCAGCTCCGTGTTGTAAAGCAGGCAAGCGCAGCAAGAACACGCCACACGCCACACGCCAACCACGCCAAAGGCATACTCACTATCTGCGCTAACGACAGTGCTGCTTGGAGGAATGGGGGTTGGTGTCACTGAAGGAACTGGAAGATGGTAAAGACATGATTATGAAAGAAATGGGAACTCAGTTATGGAAATTGAACCACAGCAAAACACTCACTGTAAGCAATGCTTTAGCCCACTGAGCTGTGATAGATGGAAACCTGAACATTATTAATACTGGGTTAAAACCGCATTCATGGTAGAAGCTGCATGCAAAGCAGGTTTTTTAAAAATACTGTAAACAGACAGTAATATTTCCAAGTGCTTTCCCTTATTGAAGTGCAGAACTTCATTAACTCATGAAATGCAGATTTCGCAAGATGGGCTTTTTTTCTGCTTCATCTTCAAAACAGATAAATTGTTTAGATGGCATACTAGACACTTGATGCTGCTCATTTTGCATTAGAGGGCTGCAAAACTACCACATCCGCTAACAAATCTGTCAACAGAAGAAAATGTAAGTGAAGCAAGTATGTAAAAACGTTTGGCTATTATACTGGACAAACACTCAATGTCACAGATGGGCAGAAGAGTTGGTGCACCTTTGGCAATCAAGCGTATGTTTTTGAAAACGTAAATTACTTCTGTTACTTCACAGGAAGCTCCACAGAGGCAACAGATGAAAACTCGGTTTTTATCACGTCATCCTCCAAATTACAGAAGCTGAAAAGGCTGAACATAAGGTAAGATTTTTTTTCCTTCCCAAAAGTTCAGATACTGCCATAACCATTTACCACCTACAGTGTGTTCCATACAAAAAAAGCAACAGCAGGCTCTGCAATTTTTTTTTAACATTTCCAAAGAATTGGGTAATGCACCCTGCTGTCTTTACTGACATGTTAAATAACAACACAGCATCTGCTTCAATGAAAGAAATGCTCTCCTACATTTTGTCTCTGTGTTCTTTCAGTCAGCAGATATGAGGCCAATTGGACAGCTGTTACCTCACCTGGCTATGGAGAATGTAATGTCTGTCATTTGTTCCTGGCAAGCATTAAAAGGTCTACATGATTTAAATGCATTCCTATTTTTTAATTTTTATTTTACACAGCATATGGGAGCTGAAGAATTCCTAAAAAGAAAAGCAATATGGAACTTGAAATTAAAGGACTGTGGAATCTGAGAAGTACTGTCAAGGAATCTCAGGATCTAGTTCTTAATGTCTATCCTTGTTGAAGTTTTCTCACTCCACTCTCATGAACCTTACAACGTAGTCTCCTGTGGACTCTTAACATGCAGGTGCATGCAAAATGCCCATGAAAAAGGTGGTGGGTCTGAAATATTCGGTCTCACAATACTCAGGCCTACCCATAAAATAGTGCCCCAAAGCAACTCAAACACAGGACTGGAAATGTGAAAGAACTGTCAGACTCGGATAATTAAGCAAACAACAACACAAACCAGCAACGCCAACCACAGAGGAAAACAAGGAACTCAGAATCACTCGTAAGAAAAAATTCAATTTCAAAATTTAAAATTGAATTGTTTTATTAATAAAATAAGGTATTGAAAATAATAACAGCAACTCTATTCATGGCTGCAATTATAGACAACACAACATACTGATTAGCTGCACCTACAGTACAGTACTTCAATCTGTAGAGGCTGCTAATTAATCATAAGGAAATGGGAAGCAAAGCAAAGCTAACTTACCAGGTTCTATATGTGTTTTAGTGACAGCATCACTAAATGAGGAGTCAGTTTCTGGAAGCACTGAGTTTGTTAAAAGAATTTCAGTGGTCATGGATGCTGCTGCTGAGAGGTAAAGTAAATTAACAACACAACAGGGATATTTTGTAAGAAAAAAGGCACACAACACTTTGGCAAAGCTGTCGATACCAACTCTAATGATGTGCAGTGCTTCAATGTCAACACAGCAATAACAGCCGAGAAAAGGGTCAGTTTGTATTTTTAACTTCGCCGAACAATACAAGCAAACTGTGCCAACTCTGCTGAAGTCCTCCAGAATTATACAACCGACGTCCTGTGGGAACCTTGATTCTAAAACGTGATTCGACAGGAACAATGTGCCTTAAAGCCATTCAGAAAGCATAAAAAGCATTCAGAACTTGGTATGGCAAAAAAGCAGCTGGTTTGCTTTTTGTAGCCATAGCATATTCTAAAAACAGAAGCTGAATGATAAAACTTTAGTAAGTTTTATCTTGATATGAAGCTTCCATATATGCATTCTGATCTGTTATTGTTTGAAAGGAATGCATATTTTTTAAAAAGTGCAATTAAGTCAAGTGACAGTAAGTCTCGTTTTGCCTAAAACAAAAGCTTAGAAAAACATTTTATCTTCCCTGTCCATCACAAGCTGTGTTAATGGCATCCTAGGGAAATTATTACTTTTTATAATGAGCCCTGGGGTGGACCCTTTGTGCTGATGGAGGAAAGACAGTCATTGAAAAAAATCGAAAAAAAATTAAAAGTACCATATCTCATCTATCTTCCCAAAAGTACATCGAAACCCGGTGCTAACAGTCATCCATAGAAGATGTGCTGTTTTGCTTAGAATATGTGACTTAACGTAAGCTCTCTGGCAATGCAGGATAAGCTCTCTGAGCTGTTGCCGTTTCTGTTCAGCTCTGCTTGGCAGATCATCACATCATTAATGCAAAGAACCTCAACAGTTTCCCATCACACTTGCAAATACTCAGTGCAAAGCAAACACTGCCTGTTTCTAAAACGCAAATGTATTTTCTTATTTTTTGCAAGCAATGACAAAGACATTCATGTTGGTGTAGCAGTGTTGCTTTGCTGTATGTTGTAAAAACAACATATAAAACGCCACACATTAAAAAAAGCAAACCATACTTTCGGAAGTATCATCATTCCTGCAAATCCTTACTCACTGTCTACATTCTCAAAGCCAGGAACTGTGGGGGTGGCAACTGTGGTCTCATCAGTGGTCGCAGTCTCTTTTGACTGGGGTTTGATGTCTAGTGAGATGACCTCCGGCAGTGTTACTGGCTGACTAGTTGGATACGTTGTGGCCTCCTGCATGGCAAAATTCAATAACCCCGATTCCTTCTGAGAAATAAATTCCTGAGATAAAGTTGTATGCAATTCCCCTTTTTCCTGGGATGGTGTCAATATCTCAATGACTCCTTCTACAGCTTGAGTGGATGCCTTCTCATATCCTACTTTATCTCCTATTTCTGTTGCTTCGGTAATATACTCCACTCCTAGGGGTCCAAGTGTAGCTATGTCATTCTCCTCATCTAAAACAAGTGGCTCAACATCTTCTTCTTCCTCCTTGAGAGGCACTACAATCACTGAAGTCAGATTATCTTGGTCATCATCAAAAACCACGTCACCATCTTCAGTAGTCTCCTCTTGGCCGTCAAATGAAGGAATGATTGTGACCAAATCAAAGATGTTGTTGGCTACCTCTGTGCTGTGCATTGTCTGAATTCCTCCAGTTGCGGTCTGGTGTTCTGTAGTTTCAGTTTCATACAGTGCTCCTGTGGTTAGGGTTGAGCCTGTGGCCCCTTCAACAGGAGCACCTGTCTCTCCTATACCCACTGCATGTGCTGCCATGGTTGTTCTATTCTCAGCCATCATTGTTGGTGCTTCAGCAAGAGGCTCCTCAGTAACTTCATGTGATTGCTCGGGTTCTGAAAAAACAGTTGCTCCCTTGACAGTGCCATCACTGGGTGCTTCAGTTGTTTCTCCTTCTTCTACAAATTCAGCAACGGAAATGTCCTCGGCAGGAAGAACCGTAAGGAACGCAGTCGTCGAACGGATCTCCTCTAAAGCATCTCTTTCAGACGGTGGCTCGGAAGGTTCCGATGCACCACCTGCTTCATCAGCTGCTGTAGGTACAGGTGTGGTTGGGAAATCTTCCATCGTCAACAGAATTGAGAAGTGAGAATTGCTTGGCATCTCTTCAGGTGTCCCAGCGAGGTCTACAGAGCCATCGTATGTCTCCGATGCCGTCTCTTCAGATGAATCTGCAGCAGTCGTTCCGTCCTTCTCAACGGCGCTTGGTGTTTGAATTGAGCTGGCTGTTGGACTGCGAAATCCATCATGCAGGTCTTCTTCACTTTCTTCGCCGTTGACTGACAGTAACAGTCGGGCACCAAAGACGGCGCGGTCTCTACTCAAGTACGTCAGGTGATGGGCTTTGGATTTCTTTCTAAACTGCCTGGCTTTAGGGTAGTTATACTTCAAAAGAAAGACATGTCCTCTCTCCTCAATCAACGGTGATTCGGCGGTCACTGCATAGGACAACAGCATGACATGAAGATGTTTTTAAACATTTGCAGGCAGCTCTATTCCCAGCTGTCACTGTGAGCCACGTCTTCCTTCAATCTGCTTTCAAGACTGTGATGCCCTCTTTCACCCCCCGGTTTCGATCATATTTAATCATTTAAAAAATAAACAAAACAAAACGTGCTTTGAAAGTCTCCACCTGAAGTTTGGCATGTTTTCTTTGACTTTACGTGCTCTCACCAAGCTATTTTTGGCTGGCCACTTAAAAGAAAGAAAACAAGCCTAAAAGATGTAAATGAAAGCAGACTTCACTGATTCTGTCAGCAGTTCCTTTCAAGAATCTGAAAACATTCAGCTTGGAATCTTGAACTAAAATAAAAATGTCAGAAACAATCTAAATCTAAATTATTTTTGCCCAAAATAAAAACACTCTAAAGCTGTAATGTACTGTATGTCCTGAGTGCTCCTATACATAAAATCGAAATCCCTGGCATTTCCACATCTTCCCAAAAAACATTAAGTGAGTTTTCCGTAATTAATGTTTGAACACTCTGGATCATTGTTCTCCCAATCATCGGCCTCATTTGTACCAACAACCTCTGGATGAATAATATAACGTGTAATTTGCAGTCTGTCTCTTCAAGGAAATGTCCCTTCTCTGATATTTAAGTATAATTATAACAAACGACATCTTGCACTTGAGTAGGCTTTCTGGATTTGCCTTTTGTTCTAAGAAGGAGCATCTTTTACTATAATTGTTTTGGCAATGGAAGGGAGTTGCAGAGCACATTTTGTTGATGTCAGAAAAAAATGTGATAAGTTACTGAGTAAAAAAGAAGGCAGCTTTGCAAATTAGGAGCTGCTATATCACCTCAAACAGTAAAGCTTCAACACCTAGCTCATTTCACTGTGCCCAGCATTTTTATGTTTTTGACGGCCTTCTGTAAGTCAGAGGGGTACTGTAACATTCTGTTCAAGAAAAGACATAGACTAGAGATTGATTACTCATTAACAGAAAAAAGAGCTATCACATTTACTGTTTTGATAAATTCCTGTGCTACATTCCCATCCCTTAGGAGTTTTTAGTCCAGTATATTGTTAAACAACCAGCATAATAATAGTAACAATATCAAGTAGAACATTATAACTATAACATGGCTATAGAGTACACAAGCCGCATCAGTATCTTGGATGAGATTCATTATAGTCTCAGCTATATTTAGACAACACCTTCTAAATGCACACAGACACAGCCAAATAGTTCACTGTGCTTTCAAAACTGTTAGGTTTTATACTAAATTATACATTATACCACATTACAGTGTATTAAGAGACATTCACAATCACCGGAAACCATATTTACAGTAAGTAGGTACTAACATCCAGGGTCAGCTATAGCAAAGCTCACATCTGAAATCTGTTCTACCATTGGCAATGATCTAAAAATATAGCTTTAACCAACCTGTATATTCCAAAAGATTGTGAAAAATGTCAGCTAGAAGACACATGAGAAAGGAAATACTAAAAATGCAGTTAATTATTTCTTTCTTCATTTTCTTATTGAGAAAACTACTCTGTATCCTGATCTTCTGACCAGTCTGGGACTTTGGCTTATCAGATAATTGCAAATTAGAAACCAACTGTGTTATGACAAATTTCCTTTTAACAGAAGAAAGTGGCTTCTTGCAAAATTAAAAAAAAGAGCTGACATATAAAACACTAGGTGGTTTCATTTTAAAATAAGATGAAAGCTTAAAAGTATAGATCTACTTTATTATAACTTAAGGTTTGACTCGAGCAACAGTTTTTTTCTGCAGAGTTCCTTGAAGTACATGTCCTTTTACTTTAATAAAGCATTTTTTTCAGAATGGAATCCAACAGTTTGAGTCATGTGCAAATCACTAAAGAAATTAAAATAGAAGACTAAAAGCAATTTAAAACTACTTTTCAGTCAGGAAATACAGCCTTAAAAGTCAGAAAGCTCCAAAGGTGCTTTGGAAATTAGTTCTCATCGCTAGACTAGCACAAGTTAATAGATTTCATGAAGGGCAAGTTAACAGAATTCATGGAAATGTTTGAGAGAATGTTAATAGGATGAATTAAATTAACAAAAACAGACAGGGTACAAGGAGGCACTTACTTGAATAAGGATAGTCTGAGTTGTCCAATGGAACAAAGACAGATGGGGGGAAAAGTAAAAACAGAAAAGAAAAAACAGAAAAGGTGAGAATGGAAATGCGGAAATGAGAGAAAAGAAAGAAAGGACGGGTTTCAAATAAACATGTAGTAAATTTCTTTTTAAAGCAGTACAGATGGATGGGTGCTAGCCTGCTGGTCTTTCATCAGTGAGATCTCAAACCTAAATGCCCAGTCTTAAGACTGACGTTTGGAGTATTTTAAGAGGGAGAAAGGAGGAAAAAAAGTGGAAACATCCTGATAGCACAACAAATGCGTTGCACGCCTTTATGGACCTGGACAATCCTAGTTGGCACACCTCTCAGAAGTTTTGGATGAAATGCTACAAAAAAGGCAAGCAAAGAAATAAATGCACCCGTATAAAAGCAGCATTTCTGCAGGTGCTTCAGATTTTTCCGTGTGACTTACAGTATCTTCTTTGAAAGATCACTCACAAAACGCCCTGAGAGAGAGGATCTAAACAGCAGCACACACAGGCTCATAATTAGCATGCTAAAAGAGAAGTAATGACAGGTGTCTCTATAATAGTTACTTCTCCACCGGCTGTGTTGGTGGGGGCACAGATTCAAATGAGATCGGCTGCGCTCCCCACACTCCCTCACTCTTCATACAGCTTAAATTAAAAGCCCCGCTGTAGGCAGTTTTTTCGAGGGTGGCTGATCTGTCCCACAAGCACCATGTGGTTATTGCCCTCCAGGACTTCAAGGACAGCATTCCACACTAAATGTTTTTTTTAACATCCAATCTTTAGGAGAAAGTCTGTAAACTGTAATAAATACTACAGTACGTGGTCATGCCAATACAGTGCAATAAAGTCACGTATGCAGCCTTTCTGAAAGGCTTAAATGTAGAAGCTCCTGCCACCACCTAGGGAAATCACAGTACTGTAATGAGCACAAAAGCCCTTGTCATTACAATACCAGCTGTGGCATCTTTGCCCTTTAGAGTTTAAAGAAAGCCATGGCATTATGAATTGAAACACTCAGCTAAAAGAAAAAAACTAAATTTAGGTGAAGTCAGGCAATGTACAGTATAAATGACTCCCTCAATGTACAGTATATTTGACTCTCTGAGTGAAATAAAAGTGTTTTTATTACAGTGCAGCTTCAGGCTAGCACAGAATAAACTTTAAAGTATACACTAGGTGGAAATGCTGTCCATAAGCCCACTGTTGAACAACCCATCTTGTAATGCAGTGACAAGATACAGATAATTATAGCTTGTAAAAAGTACAGGTTTTATTATACCCTGGAAATTCACAGCGCAAAACAAGCCTTGCGTGGAATTTCCAGTGCTCACACACTGCAAAAAGATCCCCTGCTGCATAAGACGAAACCCTGGCCCCAACCTTACACAACTTCAGAGCTAAAAAAAACATGGGAAGTTTTCCTTTGACCTGTCAGCCTTCATAATCCAATTTCAAGCAGCCAAAAAACACCACACCGGAGACCACATCATTTAAACTACCTTGGAAAGCCACATGTGCCCTTACTGTCACGTTCCCTTGTACTTGCATGGACCTCGCAGAGAAGCAGTTAAGAGTGGAAGTGCTGACAGAGATAAAACCGTTGTTTGGAACAGCCAATCGAATGCGATCCACTCCCAAGGATATGCAAAGGGTCCTGCACGGCCACCTTAGGAGGCTGATTTGCCTCGCTGTCCAGCTACAAAGCAAACTATTAGCATTAATGCAGAAGACGAAAGGGACAGGCACCCAGCGTGTATTTCACATCAAAGGGGCTTCAAAACCACCTGTGGGGATGATTTTTTTTTAACCAGTCCCAGCTGCCAAAACCCCTTTCCACCCGGAAGGGTTCCAGCGATCAGAACACGCCCTCCCAACCAGCCCCTCGCTTCGTCATGTTGATCCGCAAACAGGGACACTTCAATGCGTTTCGCAAGTCGCCTGACGCACCAGGGGATGCATTCTCAGCACTGAAGGTTGGGCTGCTGTGCTGCAGGGAGGGCATCTTAATCTGCCTGGGGTGTCCGAGGCAGCAGTGAGACTCTGGAGATCGCGCTGTACTTACGGACTGGCTGAGTCTTGAAGATGGTGGGTTGGCTCTTGTCGCCCTCTCCCTTGCCGTTGATCGCCGACATCCTCACTTCGTAGCTCGTTTCGGGTTTGAGCCCCGAGATGACAATTGTGTTGTCATTGTAACCTGCGGAAGACGAAAGGAGTCTTCAGCAGACAAATCACGGAGGCGAAAAAGTCAAAATTGAATTCATGTTGAATTTCAAAAGTGGATGGTCCTGAATAATTAATACAAACTTAAATCGACGGGAGCTCACAAGGCGCTTCCATAGACACAAAGCTCAAAAAAGGCCTTTTTTCTTTCTTTTTTATAAAATTGGATTTTGTTACAACATTAGTTTTTGTCTGCCTTTTTGATTAAAACTGGTCATAGTGGTAAAGTGAGCTGGGAGCAAAAGTATGAATTATGACTTAACCCAGCCTTAGAACACGTGAAAGATTACAAACTAGCCCATAAAGCCTGTTTAACGGACGAGTAGATAATTTATCTGAGGATCTCATCCAGCTGTTTCCTGATAGAAGCCAATACATGCATACAGAACTTTCCAGCACAATGAATGTCCTTCAGTAAATGGATGCTCACATTGAGAGCCGTTGGCTTTTTTTAGGATCTGTAACACTTACTGTACAAGTATAGATCTACAATCCTCTAAACAAAGTTCTGCTGTGCTGACAGCCTGGCTAGTAATGCCAGTAATCCTTTTCTTTCTTGCCCCCATGCTAACAATTTCAGCTTGATCTCGAGATCCAGCATCTCTCCATGTGAATCCACAGCATCAATTGCACTCAGTGGTGCAGAACTGTAAAATAACTTTTATCTGCTCCAACTCTTCTTTGATGGAAAAGTGGAGCATGCAAACCGCTCTTTGAGAAAAATGTTGACGTACAGTAGCTGGGGGCGGAAACAGCAGATGAGAGCTGCCTATTATTTTGATTACATCGCAGACAAAGCAGATATTTTGGGACCCTTTCTGACAGGCAGGCAGATGATACGATTTAAGATTACAGACCCCACTGTAGTAGGCTGCTGCAAAATGCTCTTCTCTGAAACACAGCCTTGGGGCACAGAGTGACACACAATCCAGTCGATCTGACAGGGCCAAGTGTCAGAATTATAGTGACGTGAGACACACAGTACTTGGAGCAAGGCAGTAACTGAAGACCTGTTATTTATTTTCAAGTCTTTTTATTTAGTAGAGAAGTAATGAAACTTCATTTTGTTCACATCATTAATCACTATATTCAATTACTTCCCCCCAACCAACTCTCTCTATTAGTCCAACAACTCTATGATTTTATATGAAAAACATCTGGAATTTACAAGATTTCTATAATGCCAACAGTTGTATTTACTTTTCAAAGTTGGATTTTTTTTATTTTCTAAATGTTTAATGTTGACAGTCACAGGATCTCTAATGGATTTAGGCAATGTCTTACATAGATTAAGGAAGGAGGGTACAGAGCACTTACTGTAACTGCTCATTTTCTTATTGGGCTGTGATTGATTAAATTCAACCATCGACTCAAGGACATACTTTTGTCTGAGTAAACATACAGGAATAAGGAATAAGGAATAAGGATGTTTTGAGTAAACATACAGGAATAAGGACCAACAGTACAAAATAAGTACAAAATTCCTCGAAAGTGTACAATTCTGAAGAGAGAAATCACACCACAAAAGCACTCTCATGGTTATGCAATCGTATTACAGCATTCTGTTAACCTGCTAAGCTGAGGCGCGGCAATCAGGCCATGAAGACAAGCAGTTACATAAACTCCCCTGCGGAGTGGAGTGCAAGAGGGCTTCAGTGTAATTAAGACCAGGAAGGAAGGATCAATGATCTGTCTAGCTGTACAGCAGGTTTTAGGTTGGTTTATCTCCCGAAAGTATATTAAACTTCAATTTGACTAAAATAAAACATTCAAGAAAGAACAAGCATGAAATTGCAATTCAGCCCGGCATTCCAGTTCTCAGCCGATCCAACAACAGGTAACGTGACCCTACCTGTATTTCCCACAATCCCACCTTGAAGGAACTCACCATCTTTGACTTCGTACTCTTTATGCATCCACTCGCTCAGGCCCACCACTCTCCATTCGGCCTTGTACTTGAGAATTGGGACGCCACCACTGGCGTCAGGCTCGTCAAAATCTATATGCGCTGAGCTGGAGTAAGGGTCTACTTCATTGATCACGGGGGCGGACGGAACCTCTAAAAGGGAAAAATGTTGTGGAGAAGGCTTGGCAGGCAGAACAGACCCTTGAAAACATTTACAGTGTAATACCATGGTAAGTGCAACATTAAGGTAATTAGTCTGATTGGCATCAGAGTAAAGTAAAAACAGAATGATGTAGTGAAGCAAAATGAAAACTTGGTCAAAGCGGAGTCATTTTTACTAGTAAAGTAGAAGTAGTTTTTGTTAGGAATGTAGTAGATTTTGTAGTACATTCTACAAATCCCATTGCTAACAAAATCTACTACAAACGTAGTAGTAGTAGTAGTAGTAGTAGTAAAGAATAGTGAAATCACAGTAAAGCATGGTGAAGCAAGAAGAGGTTGTGAAAACAGCATGAATGAAACAGTGAGACACCATTGCAAAGTAAGCACAGGATACAAGCATGTGAAAACCACCACAGAAATCCAATTACAGTGCAAAAATGCTCATAAGGGAATGCGCAAAAAAATTAGGCAACATAATATGCCAATACAATCAATATGAACACTAACTGCAGTTGACAGCAATGGAGAGCTGATTGACATCATCGGAATGAACCCAGACAGCATTTGTAAATATGAAGGACGAAAGCACAATTGATTCTGGGATTTTGTTAGGAATGGGAATTGTTGACTGGGAACTTAATGCAATTTGTGGACAGAATCACACGGATTGGAATAGACAGACATCCTCAAAATATGTATAACTTGTGTCAGACCTGTCTGTCTTAGTAAGACACTGAATTTGATCCCTTCACATTTATTTCTCCTTTCTTATTTGATTTAATTTTAAACTCAATTACTAAAGACCTACAAATCTTTACGTGGGATTCTATGCTAAGTAAGAATGGAGTCTCTCAACAACATTAATGTGAATCTTCAACATCACCAATGTATACTTTAATTGCTCACACACACTTGATAATTTATAAATGTCTTCGGATTTTACACAAAATTGAGGTTTGCTTACTGTTGCGAAATTTGAAGAAAAAAAAACAATTTCAAAAGAACACACAGATACTGTATATTAATTCATGTTTAATATGTTTTGCTGGTGTTATGATTCACCCTAATTAGGAAGACTTTATACTACATTAAAAGTTAACATCATATAAATAGTGCAGTTCTTACATTATCTAGCAAGTGTCAAGAATTTCAATTTCAAATTAAGGTTGTGCAGTACGTGTAACAATATCAAGTAATGAGCACTGCAAATATGATATGTCAATTACTTACACTTTATTCTAGCCTGCCTTTGTTAATAAAGCAAAAGAATAAGTATATTTTCTTTTAATAACTGCAATTTCTTATTGAATGCAATTTATTCAAAACTGCAACACTGCAATGTTGTTCCTATGGCTACTTCACCGTGCCTTACTACAGTTTCCCGACTGCTTAAACTTTACAGGTATATAGAAATAATCTAATTGAATGTTTGGGTAACCTCTTATTTACAGTGTCCTCAAATGTCAATCATACCCCTCGTGAAGTAAGAACAATAAAAAGCTTTTCAGAGAACAATATAATATAAAGGAAGTCATATTTCTCATACAGTATATATAATCATAAAAGATTCACTTAGGCCCAGAAACTCAAGGGTCACATTTATTTACACCCCCTTGTCTTCAAAACTACTTTGTTTTATGGTTGGCCTTCAGAAGACGCTGCCTCCTTTCAGTCCAGCTGTGAAAACAACACCAGTGCAAGCGAATCTGAACAGCATACGACTCTTTGCACCCTGAAGACGCCAGTGTGAGCTGGAGATCTCCAGTCGCCTTTGGCTTTCCAGTGGTCTCCCACGCCCCCTGTCTCACAGCCCACAGTAACAGGAGGCACTGGCCTACTCTTCCTGGCAGAGTGGCCACTGTATTAGCCGGCTTTAATTATCCTAGTAATGCACACTACAGTGCAAAGTGCTCGATTCAGACTTTAGTGTATTCTTTTATTCCCACCTCCATTACTTACAGAGAACAAGGATCTTTTACCTACAGTCTCCAATAGGCTATCTGACCATAACCACTATAACCATGACCATCACAATGCATGCTACTACTAATGTTTTCCATGCATTATCATCCCTTATAACCCAGAGGAAACAGTTAATTTTTGGAGGCCTCAATACAGGTCTGAAGGCATCCTCTGCACTTCCAAAGAAAGCAATGTAACTGCAGATTTGTTTTTGCTGAATTGTAATTGAAGGAATGATAGAGGTGTGAATAAATTAATGGCATGATAAATAAGAACAGCAGCAGTGATGATTTTGCACCGTGTGCTGCCCTGTCATCCCATACACCCGGCGGCACTGGTACTGACCTGCTTGAATGAGGAGGAATTCTCTTGACTCGGTGCCAATACGGTTGGTGGCTGTGCAGTTGTAGCTGCCAAAGTCACTCTGAGACTCTGGAGTAACCTTCAATAAAACAGAGGCAAAAAGAGTTGTAAATTACAACTCGACTCTTCTTTCATTACAATTACAATAGTTTCAGTGCAAACGTCTTACTGTAGGTACCTTAACCAAACTGGAGTTGTAATGTCTGTATACTATGACCATGAAGTTAAAGCGTTTTCTATTATTGTAATAACCTTGTCCGTGATTAGCACATCTCATTTTGGGCCATAAGAAACTCAGTTTGCCATGTAGTAATCTTTCATTCATACTGTTCATTTTCTTCAAAAACTTTGATTATAACAGCAACTGGTGAAAGCAGCCACTATGAAGTGGTGTAGTAGCTAATCCTTCACAATTACCAGTCAAATCGAATTGACTCTTTATCGGGGGCTTGTCATTAAAATCATTTGTTCCAATCTACACATCCATTAAGCTAAAAATGCTAGTTTTCCTACAACAAAAGAGAGCCACGTCAGAATTAACTGGTCACTTACAACCAAAATGGCTAAAAGTTCAGTATAAGATTACCAAGGAATTGTGCTCTTGCGAAAAGAAGCAAAAACACTTTGTGAAAAGAGTATAATAATGCAAAATGTATATGACATTTGCACTGCAGTGTTAATAAAACATATGCACATAAGCATTTTTTTTTTAAAGTTTAAATATATTTTTTTTATTATTGAACCATCTAGTTTTGTCCTTCCACCAGTCTGGAAGAAACAAGGATGCTTCCCTGGAGACGTCAAAGCTAAGTGCTCATTCCTCTCCTTAGTCACCAAACTGCCTGTCACTGCAAATCCCAATAGGCAAGACTGAGCTTAAATGACAACAAGGGAAAAGATAAGGCTTGCATTCGCACCATAAAGCCCTGGATATGACTGGCAAGACAAGTGTTCCCTAGCCGAGTCCAGTTTAGCATTGCTGTAGGGCGTCTCTGTTAAAGCTGGGGAGTTACAGTGCACAGCCTGAATGGGCACCAGTGGACAAATTAAAATGAACTCCTCTTGGCATTTAGCCTTTACCACCTGCCACTGCTAATCCACGGCTGGACCTTCGGACCGTCAGAAATATAATGTTTCGTAAAAAGCCACTCTCCAATGCAATTCGCACAACGAGGCAACTTGACATTTTGTTTCCTGTCAAAATAAGAGCTGTTCATGACCTTTGGCCAGTCCCATTGCCTTTGAGGCAAAGGACAAAAAATGAACAATAATACTTTGTTAGTGTCGGGGATAACAGGTGCTTTTGGGAAAAACACAGAAAACAAAAACTGTATTTTAAAATGACATTTGGACATGTTGGCTTATTTTATTTAAACAGTAGGTACTTGGGACTTGGTGCTGAAAGGCAGCACTCTTAAAAATATCACTCTGATACTTCCAGGATGAGATAGGCTGTAGACTGCGGTCTGAACACTTAAGAAACACTTAGCAACTGTGATATAAGTGCACATCAGAACAATGCTCTTGATCTTTCAAGAAGCAACAGCTGGAGGTCTTTCAGCATTGTGGCCATTAAAAGCAGTTTATGGAGGTTTATATCAAAGAAATGCAATAACAGAGTACACATATACAGTTTAAAGGAACAGAGGTCCAAATTATTTCTCCAACTCCAAAATCTTGCAGCATTTGATATAAAAACTTTTAAGGGAACTTTTTTATATATACTGTATCTAGAGTAATAGAGTTGGTCATGTACAGTAAATGGTTAAACATGACCAAAATCCTGTAAATCATAGGTACAGTCAGAAGTTACTACAGTATATGAGTGTCAGCAACTTACCAAAGTTCCCCACTACTGCCTTCTACTACACTAATAACCTTGACAGTAATTAGTGTTTGGAAAAGAAGAAACTCAACTTGTTATTTGTGCCACTGTGAAGATTTAGCCATCTTTAATTCACATTAATCATAGCTCGAACACAACAACTCATGGTAAACTATAAATGGGGAGCCCATATGAAGTGTTGCAGTAGCTAATCCGTCACATTTACCAATAACTCGCTGTCTATATTAGCAACATTATTTGTTACTCTCTACAACCCCAAGATGCCAAAAGACTATGTTTAGGAAGACAAAGTACAGATCTAATCGGGATTAGCCTATCAATATTAAACTGGCTAAAAGTTCAATTAAATCGCCACAGAATTGTTTCCACGAAAGGAATAAAAATGTTTTGGCCACTGGGTCTGAACGGAAATGTACAACTGTATCCTTTGCAAAGGGCGAGAGTGAAACAAATACTGTACCTCCAGGAAGCTGGTGGAGGGGGTGTTGTAGATCTTGATGTTGCTTGCGTTAGAACTGGGGAGCTGCTGTCCGTCTCTGAACCACACAACTGAGGCACTGGGGTGGGCGATGACATCACAGGTGATGTTGGCGGGATTCCCCTCCCACGTGTACGAGGTGACAGGGCCTTGGATCTTCGGCGCATCTGTGAATCACACGCACACGTGCACTGTGTAATTTAATTTCCCTGTACCGCCACGGCGTGTGTCTTTCCAAGCCCCTGTCGTTTCTTGTTAGCACGTTAGACACTAAGTATAGCGTAGCATTGATTTTTCTTTTAAACCGCGTCAGCATTCCTTCTAAAACAGACTATTCTTCTATGCAGAGAGATAATAGAAATCTGAAGAAAAAAAAAAGAAACATTTCATCCCTGGATGCCGGCAATACAGTTCTGAACAAAAAGCAATGTTATTTTATCAGCAGTTTTTCCTTTGTCATCTTTGTTTTTCTTTTTTTTCTCTCCTCGGCTTCGAGTACAGGCTGCGTTTTAATGAAATTACAATATTAAACGAAAATGGTAAAAACTACAAAACATAAGTCTCCATAAGGCCTTTTCCTCTCTATTTGCTTTCGACTCTAGCACAGCTGAATTGATGGGAGGACACCTTTCAGCGTGTTTTGCCTTTTTTTTCCCATGTGGACATTTTTTCTCTCGACATTTAGAATCCAGCATTTCCAGATATTCACATACAGTACTAAATAACAAGGATTACTATCTAATGAAGATATCATTTACAATTTTTTTTTAGTTGAGCTACATTTCTCGAATGATCCAAGTGCTGAGGAGACTAGATTGTTGTAGTCAGCATGTACAATGAGCCTGTTGTACAATGAGACATCTAGTTCTTTGAATCAGATTTAAAATTGATATTCTGTCAGTTCTGGGAAAGTGAACAGACTATGCTTCTAGTAGATTTAGTTTCTTGGAACCTATCCTATGAAGCAAACAGTTGCTTTCTGAGTGAAGCAAACATTTACAAAAAATGTGATATGTAATTAGCTGTAAGACAGAGGAACAGTTCAATAGTGCATAGAGCTCTATCAGCTATAAGACAAAACAGTTCAATAGTAACCTACATGTTTTACCATTCCCAGAAATACACTGCTATTGTCAAAAATGTTCAGCAGTGCCATCTATTCACAAAGAAATCCATAGTCAATTTGTTTCTCTATCTCTCAGAACAAAACAAGCTTAAATGCTGCCTCTAATCTACAAGCAGCAGAACAGAATGATTTCATCTGTCAATTGTGGACCTTCAGTTTCAATTGTAACAAAACACCTTTTATCACTAATTACTCACTCTTTCCAAAACTAGATTACTGTGATCTTTAACATGGTCTAATTACAGCTCAAAACAATTTTGGGAATTACGTATTATGATGCTATCAAGTACAACAGCAAAGATTACTTTTGTTTCAGGGCTAAGGAAGTTAATCCAATTACACATTCATTGCTGGGAATATTTTTATTAATTCTTTCACTTATTTAAAATTTTCTAATAAGATCAAATGAAATCTATAAGCTCTAAAAATGCCATATGTCTATATTAATGCAAATTAAAAGAAAATATATCTGCTTGCCCTTGACTACCACATGGTAAAACAGTTTTCAGATGAATCTGAGTTTTTCATCATCTACTGTATTGTATTCTGTCACTTAGAAAATGAAATCCATTTTCTATTTAAGAGCCAGGAAAGGGTAGCTAAAAATGAGCTACTGTACATGTACTGTAAAAAGACAAAAAATAAATCAGTTTGTAGCCCAATAATCAGATCTTTGCTTTCTTGCCATCTGAAAGATCTGAATATTGGGCCACAACCTGATGCTCTGTGGAGGTGTTTATGAATTAAAGTACCTGCTGAGTTTTTTTTTCCTTTGTATGATCTTACAGAATTTAAAAATAAAAGATGACTGAACAGGATGGCTTGATGGTGCGACATGTTTGTTATCTTTTAATCACACCTGAAGAAGGCTTCACAGCCAAAACGCTGTGTTTTTCTCTCTTCTCTTTTCAGCATGGAATAAGCCTACTGTATTACTTGTTCCTTTGCAGACTACGGATGCTGATGCAGCTACCCACCTGAACTATCTTTTAATCTCTACAACAAACATAAGCACTGGACACAGTACTACTTTTGTGAGTGCAGATCTTGAAAGTCTTAGTTTATTTGAGCAGATCTGTAGTTTGCACGGCTAAAAAAAACATCTGCTGCACTGTAGCGAAGCAGGTTTTAACTAGCATGCCAATGTTGGAAAAAGAATGATGGTAGCAAAACTACAAGAAAAGCTTTGGCTCAAAACAACAACAAAAAAAACTCAGGCAGCTGATATGAAGACAAATCCGTGTGCAGCAATGATGGCAGCAGCCTAAATCCGCGGAAACACAGCCCCAAACCCCAAGAGGCTACAGACCTTATCCGTGTTTGAGCTAAATCTACATCAACGATCGAGAAACTTAGAAAAAAACAAACCAAAAAACCAAACCAGCAGTCTTACAGTGAACTTCGAGGTACATGAAC